>NW_026902455.1:0-176825 GCF_027409185.1 Cynocephalus volans
GGTTAAAATATGTTTAAACCTGTTCAATCCGATATCATCCGGTTTAAACCGATTCAACCCAGTTTTATCCGGTTTAAACCGGTTTAAGCTGGTTCAATCCGGTTTTATCCAGTTTAAACCGGTTTTATCCGTTTAAACCGGTTTAATCCAGTTCAATCCTGTTTTATCCGGTTTAAACCGTTGCTATCCGGTTCTATCCGTTTTAAACCAGTTTTAAAAAGTTCATTCTGGTTTTATCAGGTTTAAACCGGTTTGAACCGGTTCAATCCGGTTTAAACCAGTTTAAGCCGGTTCAATCCGTTTTTATGCGGTTTAAACCGGTTCAATCTGATTTTATGCGGTTTAAAACCAGTTTGAACCGGTTCAATCCGGTTTAATCTGGTTTTAATCAGTTTAAGCCAGTTCAATCCAGTTTTATCCAGTTTAAACCGGTTCTATGCGGTTCTATCCGGTTGAAACCAGTTTAAACCGGTTCAATCCGGTTTTATCCGGTTTAAACCAGTTCAATCCTGTTTTATCCGGTTTAAACCGGTTCTATCCGGTTCTATACAGTTGAAACCGGTTTAAACCGGTTCAATCCGGTTTTATCCTGTTTAAACCGGTATAAACCGGTTCAATCCGGTTTTATCTCGTTTAAACCGGTTCTGTCCGGTTCTATCCTGTTAAAGTCGGTTTAAACCGGTTCTATCCTGTTCTATCCTGTTTTAACCGGTTAAACCAGTTCAATCCGGTTTTATCCAGTTTAAACCGGTTCTATTCGTTTCCATCTGGTTTAAAAGGGTTTAAACTGGTTCAATCCGGTTTTATACGTTTTAAACCAGTTCAATCTGATTTTATCCGGTTTAAACTGGTTCAATTTGGTTTTATCCGGTTTTAAACCGGTTTGAACCGGTTCAATCCGGTTTTATCCGGTTTAAACCGGTTTAAACCGGGTCAATCCGGTTTTATCCGGTTTCAACCTCTTCAATCCGGTTTTCTCCAGTTTAAACCGGTTTATACCAGTTCAATCCGGTTTTATCCGCTTTAAACCGGTTCTATCCGGTTCTATCCGGTTTAAACCGGTTCTATCCGGTTCTATCTGCTTTAAGCCGGTTTAAACCGGTTCAATCCGGTTTTATCCGGTTTAAACCGGATCAATCCGGTTTTATCCGGTTTAAACCGGTTTAAACTGGTTCAATCCGGTTTTATCCGGTTTAAACCGGTTCTATCCGGTTTAAACCGGTTTAAAACCGGTTCAATCCGGTTTTATTCGGTTTAAACCGGTTTAAACCGGTTCAATCGGTTTTTATCTGGTTTAAACCGGATTAAACCGGTTCTATCCGGTTTTATCCAGTTTAAACCGGTTCAATCCGTTTTTCGGTTTAACCCCGGTTTAAACCAGTTCATTCCGGTTTTATCCGGTTTAAGCCGGTTCAATCCGGTTTAAAACCCGTTTCAATCTGGTTTTATCCGGTTTTAACCGGTTTAAACCGCTTCAATCCGGTTTTATCCGGTTTCAACTGGTTCTATACAGTTCTATCCGGTTGAAACCGGTTTAAACCGGTTCAATCCGGTTTTATCCGCTTTAAACCAGTTCAATCCAGTTTTATCCGGTTTAAAACCGGTTTAAACCGGTTCAATCCGGTTTTTATCCGGTTTAAACCGGTTTAAGCCGGTTCAATCTGGTTTTATCCAGTTTAAAACCGGTTCTATCCGATTCTATCCAGTTGAAACCAGTTTAAACCGGTTCAATCCGGTTTTATCCGGTTTAAACTGGTTTGAACCGGTTCAATCCTGTTTTATCCGGTTTTAAACCAGTTCACTCCGGTTTTATCCGGTTTAAACTGGTTTGTACCGGCTCAATCCGGTTTTATCCGGTTTAAACCGGTTCTATCCGGTTCTATCCGGTTTGAACCGGTTTAAAACCGCTTCAAACCGGTTTTATCCGGTTTTAAACCGGTTCTATCCGATTCTGTCCAGTTTAAACCGGTTCTATCCAGTTTAAACCGGTTTAAGCCGGATCATTCCGGTTTTATCCAGTTTAAACTGGTTCATTCCGTTTTTATCCGGTTTAAGCCGGTTCAATCCGGTTTAAACCGTTTCAATCTGGTTTTATCCGGTTTGAACCGGTTTAAATCGCTTCAAACCGGTTTTATCTGGTTTAAACCGGTTCTATCCGGTTCTATCCAGTTTAAACCAGTTTAATCCAGTTCAATCCGGTTTTATCCAGATTAAACCGGTCCTATCGGGTTTAAACAGGTTTAGGCCGGTTCATTCCGGTTTTATCAGTTTTAAACCAGTTTAAACTGCTTCAATCCGTTTATATCCGTTTAAAACCGGTCTGAAACGGTTCAATCTGGTTTTATCCGGTTTAAACCGGTTCGATCCGTTTTTATCCGGTTTAAACCAGTTCACTCCGGTTTTATCCGGTTTTAAACCGGTTTGAACCGGTTCAATCCGGTTTTATCTGGTTTAAACCGGTTCAATCTGGTTTTTATCCTGTTGAAACCGGTTTTATCCGGTTTAGACCGGTTTAAGCCAGTTCAATCCGGTTTTAATCGGCTTAAACTGGTTCAATCTGGTTTTATCCGGTTTAAACCGCTTTAAAACGGTTTAATCCGGTTTTGTCCGGTTTTAAACCAGTTTGAACCAGTTCAATCCGGTTTTATCCGGTTTAAACCGGTTTAAACCGGTTCAATCTGGTTTTATCTCGTTTAGACCGGTTCTATCCGGTTCTATTCTTTTTAAATCGGATTAAACTGTTTCTGTCCTGTTCTATCCTGTTTTAACTGGATTAAACCAGTTCAATCCGGTTTTATCCTGTTTAAACCGGTTTTAAACCCTTTCAATCCGTTTTTATCCGGTTTCAACCGGTTTACAGCGGTTCAATCCGGTTTTATCCGGTTTTATACCGTTTCTATCCGGTTCTATCCGTTTTCAACCGGTTTAAACCGGTTCATTCCGGTTTTATCCGGTTTAAACCTGTTTGAACCGGTTCAATCCGGTCTTATCCGGTTTAAACCGGTTTAAACCGGTTCATTCCGGTTTTATCCGGTTTAAACCTGTTTGAACCGGTTCAATCAGGTTTTATCCGGTTTAAACCGGTTTAAGCCGGTTCAATCTGGTTTTATCCAGTTTAAACGGTTCTATCCGGTTCTATCCGGTTGAAACCATTTTAAACCGGTTCAATCCGGTTTTATCCGGTTTAAACGCGTTTAAGCTGGTTCAATCGGGTTTTATCCGGTTTAAACTGGTTCTATCTGGTTCTATCCGGTTGAAACCGGTTTAATCCGGTTCAATCCGGTTTGATCCGGTTTAAACCGGTTCAATCTGGTTTTATCCGGTTTAAACCGGTTTTAACCGATTCAATCCGGTTTATCCAGTATAAACTGGTTTAATCCGTTTCAATCCAGGTTTATCCGGTTTAAAGCGATTTAAACCGGTTCAGTCCGGTTTTATCCAGTTTAAACCGGTTATATCCGGTTTAAACCGGTATAAACCAGTTCAATCCGGTTTTATCCTGTTTAAACCGGTTTAAAACCGGATCAATCCGGTTTTATCCGGTTTCAACCGGTTTTACCCGGTTCTATACGGTTTAAACATGTTTAAACCTGTTCAATCCGATATCATCCGGTTTAAACCGATTCAACCCAGTTTTATCCGGTTTAAACCGGTTTAAGCTGGTTCAATCCGGTTTTATCCAGTTTAAACCGGTTTTATCCGTTTTAAACCGGTTTAATCCAGTTCAATCCTGTTTTTATCCGGTTTAAACCGTTGCTATCCGGTTCTATCCGTTTTAAACCGGTTTAAAAAAGTTCATTCCGGTTTTATCAGGTTTAAACCGGTTTGAACCGGTTCAATCCGGTTTAAACCAGTTTAAGCCGGTTCAATCCGTTTTTATGCGGTTTAAACCGGTTCAATCTGATTTTATGCGGTTTAAACCAGTTTGAACCGGTTCAATCTGGTTTAATCTGGTTTTAACCAGTTTAAGCCAGTTCAATCCAGTTTTATCCAGTTTAAACCGGTTCTATGCGGTTCTATCCGGTTGAAACCAGTTTAAACCGGTTCAATCCGGTTTTATCCGGTTTAAACCAGTTCAATCCTGTTTTAATCCGGTTTTAAACCGGTTCTATCCGGTTCTATACAGTTGAAACCGGTTTAAACCGGTTCAATCCGGTTTTATCCTGTTTAAACCGGTATAAACCGGTTCAATCCGGTTTTATCTCGTTTAAACCGGTTCTGTCCGGTTCTATCCTGTTAAAATCGGTTTAAACCGGTTCTATCCTGTTCTATCCTGTTTTAACCGGTTAAACCAGTTCAATCCGGTTTTATCCAGTTTAAACCGGTTCTATCGTTTCCATCTGGTTTAAAAGGGTTTAAACTGGTTCAATCCGGTTTTATACGTTTTAAAACCAGTTCAATCTGATTTTATCCGGTTTAAACTGGTTCAATTTGGTTTTATCCGGTTTAAAACCGGTTTGAACCGGTTCAATCCGGTTTTATCCGGTTTAAACCGGTTTTAAACCGGGTCAATCCGGTTTTATCCGGTTTCAACCTCTTCAATCCGGTTTTCTCCAGTTTAAACCGGTTTATACCAGTTCAATCCGGTTTTATCCGCTTTAAACCGGTTCTATCCGGTTCTATCCGTTTTTAAACCGGTTCTATCCGGTTCTATCTGCTTTAAGCCGGTTTAAACCGGTTCAATCCGGTTTTATCCGGTTTAACCGGTTCAATCCGGTTTTATCCGGTTTAAACCGGTTCATTCCGGTTTTATCCTGTTAAAACCGGTTTGAAACGTTTCAATCCGGTTTTATCCGGTTTAAACCGGTTCATTCCGGTTTTATCCGGTTTAAACCGGTTCAATCCGTTTTTATCCAGTTTAAACCAGTTCACTCCGGTTTTATCCGGTTTAAACCGGTTTGAACCGGTTCAATCCGGTTTTATCTGGTTTAAACCGTTTCAATATGGTTTTATCCGGTTTAAACCGGTTTTATCCGGTTTAGACCGGTTTAAACCAGTTCAATCCGGTTTTAATCGGCTTAAACTGGTTCAATCTGGTTTTATCCGGTTTAAACCAGTTTGAACGGTTCAATCCGGTTTGATCCGGTTTAAAACCGGTTTAAACCGGTTCAATCCGGTTTTATCTCATTTAGACCGGTTCTATCCGGTTCTATCCTTTTTAAATCGGATTAAACTGGTTCTATCCTGTTCTATCCTGTTTTAACTGGATTAAACCAGTTCAATCCGGTTTTATCCGGTTTAAACCGGTTCTATCCGTTTCTATCTGATTTAAACGGGTTTAACTGGTTCAATCCGGTTTTATCCGGTTTATAGCGGTTTAAACTGGGTCAATCCGGTTTTATCCAGTTTTAACCTGCTCAATCCGGTTTTCTCCAGTTTAAACCAGTTTAGACAGGTTCAATCTGGTTTTATCCAGTTTAAACCGGTTCTATCCGGTTGAAACCGGTTTAAAGCGGTTCAATCCAGTTTTATCCGGTTTAAACCAGTTCAGTCCGGTTTTATCCGCTTTAAACTGGTTTAAACCGGTTGAATCCGCTTTTATCCAGTTTAAACCGGTTCTATCCGGTTCTATCCGGTTTAAACCGGTTCTATCCGGTTCTATCTGGTTTAAACCGGTTTAAACCGGTTCAATCCGGTTTTATCCGGTTTAAACCGGTTTAAACTGGTTCAATCCGGTTTTATCTGGTTTAAACGGATTCTATCCGGTTTAAACCAGTTCTATCCGGTTTAAACCGGTTTAAAACTGCTTCAATCCGGTTTTATCCGGTTTAAACCGGTTTAAACCGGTTCAATCCGGGTTCTATCCGGTTTAAACCGGTTTGAGCCAGTTCATGCTGGTTTATCCGGTTTAAACCGGATACCGGTTGAAACCGGCTCTATCCAGTTTAAACAGGTTTAAGCCGGTTCAATCCGGTTTTATCCAGTTTAAACCGGTTCAATCCGGTTTAATCCGTTTCAATCTGGTTTTATCCGGTTTGAACCAGTTTAAACCGCTTCAATCGGGTTTTATCCGGTTTAAACGGTTCTATCCGGTTCTATCCGGTTGAAAACCGGTTTAATCCGATTCAATCCGGTTTATCCAGTATAAACTGGTTTAATCCGTTTCAATCCGGTTTTATCCGGTTTAAACCGATTTAAACCGGTTCAGTCCGGTTTTATCCAGTTTAAACCGGTTATATCCGGTTTAAACCGGTATTAACCAGTTCAATCCGGTTTTATCCTGTTTAAACCGGTTTAAACCGGATCAATCCGGTTTTATCCGGCTTCAACCGGTTTTACCCAGTTCTATACGGTTAAAATATGTTTAAACCTGTTCAATCCGATATCATCCGGTTTAAACCGATTCAACCCAGTTTTATCCGGTTTAAACCGGTTTAAGCTGGTTCAATCCGGTTTTATCCAGTTTAAACCGGTTTTATCCGTTTTAAACCGGTATAATCCAGTTCAATCCTGTTTTATCCGGTTTAAACCGTTGCTATCCGGTTCTATCCGTTTTAAACCAGTTTAAAAAAGTTCATTCTGGTTTTATCAGGTTTAAACCGGTTTGAACCGGTTCAATCCGGTTTAAACCAGTTTAAGCCGGTTCAATCCGTTTTTATGCGGTTTTAAACCGGTTCAATCTGATTTTATGCGGTTTAAACCAGTTTGAACCGGTTCAATCCGGTTTAATCTGGTTTTAATCAGTTTAAGCCAGTTCAATCCAGTTTTATCCAGTTTAAACCGGTTCTATGCGGTTCTATCCGGTTGAAACCAGTTTAAACGGTTCAATCCGGTTTTATCCGGTTTAAACCAGTTCAATCCTGTTTTATCCGGTTTAAACCGGTTCTATCCGGTTCTATACAGTTGAAACCGGTTTAAACCGGTTCAATCCGGTTTTATCCTGTTTAAACCGGTATAAACCGGTTCAATCCGGTTTTATCTCGTTTAAACCGGTTCTGTCCGGTTCTATCCTGTTAAAGTCGGTTTAAACCGGTTCTATCCTGTTCTATCCTGTTTTTAACCGGTTAAACCAGTTCAATCCGGTTTTATCCAGTTTAAACCGGTTCTATTCGTTTCCATCTGGTTTAAAAGGGTTTAAACTGGTTCAATCCGGTTTTATACGTTTTAAACCAGTTCAATCTGATTTTATCCGGTTTAAACTGGTTCAATTTGGTTTTATCCGGTTTAAACCGGTTTGAACCGGTTCAATCCGGTTTTATCCGGTTTAAACCGGTTTAAACCGGGTCAATCCGGTTTTATCCGGTTTCAACCTCTTCAATCCGGTTTTCTCCAGTTTAAACCGGTTTATACCAGTTCAATCCGGTTTTATCCGCTTTAAACCGGTTCTATCCGGTTCTATCCGGTTTAAACCGGTTCTATCCGGTTCTATCTGCTTTAAGCCGGTTAAACCGGTTCAATCCGGTTTTATCCGGTTTAAACCGGATCAATCCGGTTTTATCCGGTTTAAACCAGTTTAAACTGGTTCAATCCGGTTTTATCCGGTTTAAACCGGTTCTATCCGGTTTAAACCGGTTTAAACCGGTTCAATCCGGTTTTATTCGGTTTAAACCGGTTTTAAACCGGTTCAATCGGTTTTTATCTGGTTTAAACCGGATTAAACCGGTTCTATCCGGTTTTATCCAGTTTAAACGGTTCAATCCGTTTTTTCCGGTTTAACCCGGTTTAAACCAGTTCATTCCGGTTTTATCCGGTTTAAGCCGGTTCAATCCGGTTTAAACCGTTTCAATCTGGTTTTATCCGGTTTTAACCGGTTTAAACCGCTTCAATCCGGTTTTATCCGGTTTCAACTGGTTCTATACAGTTCTATCCGGTTGAAACCGGTTTAAACCGGTTCAATCCGGTTTTATCCGCTTTAAACCAGTTCAATCCAGTTTTATCCGGTTTAAACCGGTTTAAACCGGTTCAATCCGGTTTTATCCGGTTTAAACCGGTTTAAGCCGGTTCAATCTGGTTTTATCCAGTTTAAACCGGTTCTATCCGGTTCTATCCAGTTGAAACCAGTTTAAACCGGTTCAATCCGGTTTTATCCGGTTTCAACCGGTTCAATCCGGTTTTATCCGGTTTAAACCGGTTCATTCCGGTTTTATCCTGTTAAAACCGGTTTGAAACGGTTCAATCCGGTTTTATCCGGTTTAACCGGTTCAATCCGGTTTTATCCGGTTTAAACCGGTTCATTCCGGTTTTATCCTGTTAAAACCGGTTTGAAACGTTTCAATCCGGTTTTATCCGGTTTAAACCGGTTCATTCCGGTTTTATCCGGTTTAAACCGGTTCAATCCGTTTTTATCCAGTTTAAACCAGTTCACTCCGGTTTTATCCGGTTTAAACCGGTTTGAACCGGTTCAATCCGGTTTTATCTGGTTTAAACCGGTTCAATATGGTTTTATCCGGTTTAAACCGGTTTTATCCGGTTTAGACCGGTTTAAACCAGTTCAGTCCGGTTTTATCCGCTTTAAACTGGTTTAAACCGGTTGAATCCGCTTTTATCCTGTTTAAACCGGTTCTATCCGGTTCTATCCGGTTTAAACCGTTTCAATCCGTTTTTTCCGGTTTAACCCGGTTTAAACCAGTTCATTCCGGTTTTATCCGGTTTAAGCCGGTTCAATCCGGTTTTATCGGGTTTAAACTGGTTCTATACAGTTCTATCCGGTTGAAACCGGTTTAAACCGGTTCAATCCGGTTTTATCCGCTTTAAACCAGTTCAATCCAGTTTTATCCGGTTTAAACCGGTTTAAACCGGTTCAATCCGGTTTTATCCAGTTTAAACCGGTTTAAGCTGGTTCAATCCGGTTTTATCCAGTTTAAACCGGTTCTATCCGGTTCTATCTGGTTGAAACCGGTTTATACCAGTTCAATCCGGTTTTCTCAGGTTAAAACCGGTTCAATCGGGTTTTATCCTGTTTAAACCGGTTTAAAACTGGTTCAATCGGTTTTATCCAGTTTAAACCAGTTCTATCCAGTTTAAACCAGTTTAATCCAGTTCAATCCGGTTTTATCCAGTTTAAACCGGTCCTATCGAGTTTAAACAGGTTTAGGCTGGTTCATTCCGGTTTAATCAGTTTTAAACCAGTTTAAACTGCTTCAATCCGTTTATATTCGGTTTAAACCGGTTACAACCGGTTCAATCCGGTTTTCTCCGGTTTAATCCGGTTTAAGCCGGTTCCACCCGGTTTTCTCCGGTTTTAACCAGCTTTAACCGGTTCAATCCGCTTTTATCCAGTTTAAACCGGTTCTATCTTGTTCTATCCGGTTGAAACCGGTTTAAACCGGTTCAATCCGTTTTTTCCGGTTTAAACCGGTTTCAACCAGTTCATTCCGGTTTTATCCGGTTTAAGCCGGATCAATCCGGTTTAAACCGTTTCAATCTGATTTTATCCGGTTTAAACCGGTTTAAACCGCTTCAATCCGGTTTTATCCGGTTTAAACCGGTTCTATCCAGTTCTATCCGGTTGAAACCGGTTTAAACCGGTTCAATCCGGTTTTATCCGGTTTAAACCAGTTCAATCCGGTTTTATCCGGTTTAAACCGGTTTAAACCGGTTCAATCCGGTTTTATCCGGTTTAAACCGGTTCTATCCGGTTCTATCCGGTTTGAACCAGTTCAATCCGGTTTTATCCGGTTTAAACCGGTTTAAGCCGGTTCAATCCGGTTTTATCCAGTTTAAACCGGTTCTATCCGGTTCTATCCGGTTGAAACCAGTTTAAACCGGTTCAATCCGGTTTTATCCGGTTTAAACCGGTTCAATCCGATTTTATCCGGTTTAAACCGGTTCATTCCGGTTTTATCCGGTTAAAACCGGTTTGAAACGTTTCAATCCGGTTTTATCCGGTTTAAAACGGTTCATTCCAGTTTTATCCGTTTAAAACCGGTTTGAAACGGTTCAATCCGGTTTTATCCGGTTTTAAACCGGTTCGATCCGTTTTTATCCGGTTTAAACCAGTTCACTCCGGTTTTATCCGCTTTAAACCGGTTTGAACCGGTTCAATCCGGTTTTATCTGGTTTAAACCGGTTCAATCTGGTTTTATCCTGTTGAAACCGGTTTTATCCGGTTTAGACCGGTTTAAACCAGTTCAATCCGGTTTTAATCGGCTTAAACTGGTTCATTCCGGTTTTATCCGGTTTAAGCCGGTTCAATCCGGTTTTATCGGGTTTAAACTGGTTCTATACAGTTCTATCGGTTGAAACCGGTTTAAACCGGTTCAATCCGGTTTTATCTCAATCCGGTTTTATCCGCTTTAAACCAGTTCAATCCAGTTTTATCCGGTTTAAACCGGTTCAATCCGGTTTTATCCAGTTTAAACCGGTTTAAGCTGGTTCAATCCGGTTTTATCCAGTTTAAACCGGTTCTATCCGGTTCTATCTGGTTGAAACCGGTTTATACCAGTTCAATCCGGTTTTCTCAGGTTAAAACCGGTTCAATCTGGTTTTATCCTGTTTAAACCGGTTTAAACTGGTTCAATCGGTTTTATCCAGTTTAAACCAGTTCTATCCAGTTTAAACCAGTTTAATCCAGTTCAATCCGGTTTTATCCAGTTTAAACCGGTCCTATCGAGTTTAAACAGGTTTAGGCTGGTTCATTCCGGTTTAATCAGTTTTAAACCAGTTTAAACTGCTTCAATCCGTTTATATTCGGTTTAAACCGGTTACAACCGGTTCAATCCGGTTTTCTCCGGTTTAAACCGGTTTAAGCCGGTTCCACCCGGTTTTCTCCGGTTTTAACCAGCTTTAACCGGTTCAATCCGCTTTTATCCAGTTTAAACCGGTTCTATCTTGTTCTATCCGGTTGAAACCGGTTTAAACCGGTTCAATCCGTTTTTTCCGGTTTAAACCGGTTTCAACCAGTTCATTCCGGTTTTATCCGGTTTAAGCCGGATCAATCCGGTTTAAACCGTTTCAATCTGATTTTATCCGGTTTAAACCGGTTTAAACCGCTTCAATCCGGTTTTATCCGGTTTAAACCGGTTCTATCCAGTTCTATCCGGTTGAAACCGGTTTAAACCGGTTCAATCCGGTTTTATCCGGTTTAAACCAGTTCAATCCGGTTTTATCCGGTTTAAACCGGTTTAAACCGGTTCAATCCGGTTTTATCCGGTTTAAACCGGTTCTATCCGGTTCTATCCGGTTTGAACCGGTTCAATCCGGTTTTATCCGGTTTAAACCGGTTTAAGCCGGTTCAATCCGGTTTTATCCAGTTTAAACCGGTTCTATCCGGTTCTATCCGGTTGAAACCAGTTTAAACCGGTTCAATCCGGTTTTATCCGGTTTAAACCGGTTCAATCCGATTTTATCCGGTTTAAACCGGTTCATTCCGGTTTTATCCGGTTAAAACCGGTTTGAAACGTTTCAATCCGGTTTTATCCGGTTTAAAACGGTTCATTCCAGTTTTATCCGTTTAAAACCGGTTTGAAACGGTTCAATCCGGTTTTATCCGGTTTAAACCGGTTCGATCCGTTTTTATCCGGTTTAAACCAGTTCACTCCGGTTTTATCCGGTTTAAACCGGTTTGAACCGGTTCAATCCGGTTTTATCTGGTTTAAACCGGTTCAATCTGGTTTTATCCTGTTGAAACCGGTTTTATCCGGTTTAGACCGGTTTAAACCAGTTCAATCCGGTTTTAATCGGCTTAAACTGGTTCAATCTGGTTTTATCCGGTTTAAACCGCTTTAAAACGGTTTAATCCGGTTTTGTCCGGTTTAAACCAGTTTGAACCAGTTCAATCCGGTTTTATCCGGTTTAAACCGGTTTAAACCGGTTCAATCTGGTTTTATCTCGTTTAGACCGGTTCTATCCGGTTCTATCCTTTTTAAATCGGATTAAACTGTTTCTGTCCTGTTCTATCCTGTTTTAACTGGATTAAACCAGTTCAATCCGGTTTTATCCTGTTTAAACCGGTTTAAACCCTTTCAATCCGTTTTTATCCGGTTTCAACCGGTTTACAGCGGTTCAATCCGGTTTTATCCGGTTTATACCGTTTCTATCCGGTTCTATCCGTTTTAAACCGGTTTAAACCGGTTCATTCCGGTTTTATCCGGTTTAAACCTGTTTGAACCGGTTCAATCCGGTCTTATCCGGTTTAAACCGGTTTAAACCGGTTCATTCCGGTTTTATCCGGTTTAAACCTGTTTGAACCGGTTCAATCAGGTTTTATCCGGTTTAAACCGGTTTAAGCCGGTTCAATCTGGTTTTATCCAGTTTAAACCGGTTCTATCCGGTTCTATCCGGTTGAAACCATTTTAAACCGGTTCAATCCGGTTTTATCCGGTTTAAACCGGTTTAAGCTGGTTCAATCGGGTTTTATCCAGTTTAAACTGGTTCTATCCGGTTCTATCCGGTTGAAACCGGTTTAATCCGGTTCAATCCGGTTTGATCCGGTTTAAACCGGTTCAATCTGGTTTTATCCGGTTTAAACCGGTTTTAACCGATTCAATCCGGTTTATCCAGTATAAACTGGTTTAATCCGTTTCAATCCAGGTTTATCCGGTTTAAAGCGATTTAAACCGGTTCAGTCCGGTTTTATCCAGTTTAAACCGGTTTAAACCGGATCAATCCGGTTTTATCCGGTTTCAACCGGTTTTACCCGGTTCTATACGGTTTAAACATGTTTAAACCTGTTCAATCCGATATCATCCGGTTTAAACCGATTCAACCCAGTTTTTCCGGTTTAAACCGGTTTAAGCTGGTTCAATCCGGTTTTATCCAGTTTAAACCGGTTTTATCCGTTTTAAACCGGTTTAATCCAGTTCAATCCTGTTTTATCCGGTTTAAACCGTTGCTATCCGGTTCTATCCGTTTTAAACCGGTTTAAAAAGTTCATTCCGGTTTTATCAGGTTTAAACCGGTTTGAACCGGTTCAATCCGGTTTAAACCAGTTTAAGCCGGTTCAATCCGTTTTTATGCGGTTTAAACCGGTTCAATCTGATTTTATGCGGTTTAAACCAGTTTTGAACCGGTTCAATCCGGTTTTATCCTGTTTAAACCGGTATAAACCGGTTCAATCCGGTTTTTATCTCGTTTAAACCGGTTCTGTCCGGTTCTATCCTGTTAAAATCGGTTTAAACCGGTTCTATCCTGTTCTATCCTGTTTTAACCGGTTAAACCAGTTCAATCCGGTTTTATCCAGTTTAAACCGGTTCTATTCGTTTCCATCTGGTTTAAAAGGGTTTAAACTGGTTCAATCCGGTTTTATACGTTTTAAACCAGTTCAATCTGATTTTATCCGGTTTAAACTGGTTCAATTTGGTTTTATCCGGTTTAAACCGGTTTGAACCGGTTCAATCCGGTTTTATCCGGTTTAAACCGGTTTAAACCGGGTCAATCCGGTTTTATCCGGTTTCAACCTCTTCAATCCGGTTTTCTCCAGTTTAAACCGGTTTATACCAGTTCAATCCGGTTTTATCCGCTTTAAACCGGTTCTATCCGGTTCTATCCGGTTTAAACCGGTTCTATCCGGTTCTATCTGCTTTAAGCCGGTTTAAACCGGTTCAATCCGGTTTTATCCGGTTTAACCGGTTCAATCCGGTTTTATCCGGTTTAAACCGGTTCATTCCGGTTTTATCCTGTTAAAACCGGTTTGAAACGTTTCAATCCGGTTTTATCCGGTTTAAACCGGTTCATTCCGGTTTTATCCGGTTTAAACCGGTTCAATCCGTTTTTATCCAGTTTAAACCAGTTCACTCCGGTTTTATCCGGTTTAAACCGGTTTGAACCGGTTCAATCCGGTTTTATCTGGTTTAAACCGTTTCAATATGGTTTTATCCGGTTTAAACCGGTTTTATCCGGTTTAGACCGGTTTAAACCAGTTCAATCCGGTTTTAATCGGCTTAAACTGGTTCAATCTGGTTTTATCCGGTTTAAACCAGTTTGAACCGGTTCAATCCGGTTTTATCCGGTTTAAACCGGTTTAAACCGGTTCAATCCGGTTTTATCTCATTTAGACCGGTTCTATCCGGTTCTATCCTTTTTAAATCGGATTAAACTGGTTCTATCCTGTTCTATCCTGTTTTAACTGGATTAAACCAGTTCAATCCGGTTTTATCCGGTTTAAACCGGTTCTATCCGTTTCTATCTGATTTAAACGGGTTTAAACTGGTTCAATCCGGTTTTATCCGGTTTATAGCGGTTTAAACTGGGTCAATCCGGTTTTATCCAGTTTTAACCTGCTCAATCCGGTTTTCTCCAGTTTAAACCAGTTTAGACAGGTTCAATCTGGTTTTATCCAGTTTAAACCGGTTCTATCCGGTTGAAACCGGTTTAAAGCGGTTCAATCCAGTTTTATCCGGTTTAAACCAGTTCAGTCCGGTTTTATCCGCTTTAAACTGGTTTAAACCGGTTGAATCCGCTTTTATCCAGTTTAAACCGGTTCTATCCGGTTCTATCCGGTTTAAACCGGTTCTATCCGGTTCTATCTGGTTTAAACCGGTTTAAACCGGTTCAATCCGGTTTTATCCGGTTTAAACCGGTTTAAACTGGTTCAATCCGGTTTTATCTGGTTTAAACGGATTCTATCCGGTTTAAACCAGTTCTATCCGGTTTAAACCGGTTTAAACTGCTTCAATCCGGTTTTATCCGGTTTAAACCGGTTTAAACCGGTTCAATCCGGTTCTATCCGGTTTAAACCGGTTTGAGCCAGTTCATGCTGGTTTTATCCGGTTTAAACCGGATACCGGTTGAAACCGGCTCTATCCAGTTTAAACAGGTTTAAGCCGGTTCAATCCGGTTTTATCCAGTTTAAACCGGTTCAATCCGGTTTAATCCGTTTCAATCTGGTTTTATCCGGTTTGAACCAGTTTAAACCGCTTCAATCGGGTTTTATCCGGTTTAAACCGGTTCTATCCGGTTCTATCCGGTTGAAACCGGTTTAATCCGATTCAATCCGGTTTATCCAGTATAAACTGGTTTAATCCGTTTCAATCCGGTTTTATCCGGTTTAAACCGATTTAAACCGGTTCAGTCCGGTTTTATCCAGTTTAAACCGGTTATATCCGGTTTAAACCGGTATTAACCAGTTCAATCCGGTTTTATCCTGTTTAAACCGGTTTAAACCGGATCAATCCGGTTTTATCCGGCTTCAACCGGTTTTACCCAGTTCTATACGGTTAAAATATGTTTAAACCTGTTCAATCCGATATCATCCGGTTTAAACCGATTCAACCCAGTTTTATCCGGTTTAAACCGGTTTAAGCTGGTTCAATCCGGTTTTATCCAGTTTAAACCGGTTTTATCCGTTTTAAACCGGTTTAATCCAGTTCAATCCTGTTTTATCCGGTTTAAACCGTTGCTATCCGGTTCTATCCGTTTTAAACCAGTTTAAAAAAGTTCATTCTGGTTTTATCAGGTTTAAACCGGTTTGAACCGGTTCAATCCGGTTTAAACCAGTTTAAGCCGGTTCAATCCGTTTTTATGCGGTTTAAACCGGTTCAATCTGATTTTATGCGGTTTAAACCAGTTTGAACCGGTTCAATCCGGTTTAATCTGGTTTTAATCAGTTTAAGCCAGTTCAATCCAGTTTTATCCAGTTTAAACCGGTTCTATGCGGTTCTATCCGGTTGAAACCAGTTTAAACCGGTTCAATCCGGTTTTATCCGGTTTAAACCAGTTCAATCCTGTTTTATCCGGTTTAAACCGGTTCTATCCGGTTCTATACAGTTGAAACCGGTTTAAACCGGTTCAATCCGGTTTTATCCTGTTTAAACCGGTATAAACCGGTTCAATCCGGTTTTATCTCGTTTAAACCGGTTCTGTCCGGTTCTATCCTGTTAAAGTCGGTTTAAACCGGTTCTATCCTGTTCTATCCTGTTTTAACCGGTTAAACCAGTTCAATCCGGTTTTATCCAGTTTAAACCGGTTCTATTCGTTTCCATCTGGTTTAAAAGGGTTTAAACTGGTTCAATCCGGTTTTATACGTTTTAAACCAGTTCAATCTGATTTTATCCGGTTTAAACTGGTTCAATTTGGTTTTATCCGGTTTAAACCGGTTTGAACCGGTTCAATCCGGTTTTATCCGGTTTAAACCGGTTTAAACCGGGTCAATCCGGTTTTATCCGGTTTCAACCTCTTCAATCCGGTTTTCTCCAGTTTAAACCGGTTTATACCAGTTCAATCCGGTTTTATCCGCTTTAAACCGGTTCTATCCGGTTCTATCCGGTTTAAACCGGTTCTATCCGGTTCTATCTGCTTTAAGCCGGTTTAAACCGGTTCAATCCGGTTTTATCCGGTTTAAACCGGATCAATCCGGTTTTATCCGGTTTAAACCAGTTTAAACTGGTTCAATCCGGTTTTATCCGGTTTAAACCGGTTCTATCCGGTTTAAACCGGTTTAAACCGGTTCAATCCGGTTTTATTCGGTTTAAACCGGTTTAAACCGGTTCAATCGGTTTTTATCTGGTTTAAACCGGATTAAACCGGTTCTATCCGGTTTTATCCAGTTTAAACCGGTTCAATCCGTTTTTTCCGGTTTAACCCGGTTTAAAACAGTTCATTCCGGTTTTATCCGGTTTAAGCCGGTTCAATCCGGTTTAAACCGTTTCAATCTGGTTTTATCCGGTTTTAACCGGTTTAAACCGCTTCAATCCGGTTTTATCCGGTTTCAACTGGTTCTATACAGTTCTATCCGGTTGAAACCGGTTTAAACCGGTTCAATCCGGTTTTATCCGCTTTAAACCAGTTCAATCCAGTTTTATCCGGTTTAAACCGGTTTAAACCGGTTCAATCCGGTTTTATCCGGTTTAAACCGGTTTAAGCCGGTTCAATCTGGTTTTATCCAGTTTAAACCGGTTCTATCCGGTTCTATCCAGTTGAAACCAGTTTAAACCGGTTCAATCCGGTTTTATCCGGTTTCAACCGGTTCAATCCGGTTTTATCCGGTTTAAACCGGTTCATTCCGGTTTTATCCTGTTAAAACCGGTTTGAAACGGTTCAATCCGGTTTTATCCGGTTTAACCGGTTCAATCCGGTTTTATCCGGTTTAAACCGGTTCATTCCGGTTTTATCCTGTTAAAACCGGTTTGAAACGTTTCAATCCGGTTTTATCCGGTTTAAACCGGTTCATTCCGGTTTTATCCGGTTTAAACCGGTTCAATCCGTTTTTATCCAGTTTAAACCAGTTCACTCCGGTTTTATCCGATTTAAACCGGTTTGAACCGGTTCAATCCGGTTTTATCTGGTTTAAACCGGTTCAATATGGTTTTATCCGGTTTAAACCGGTTTTATCCGGTTTAGACCGGTTTAAACCAGTTCAGTCCGGTTTTATCCGCTTTAAACTGGTTTAAACCGGTTGAATCCGCTTTTATCCAGTTTAAACCGGTTCTATCCGGTTCTATCCGGTTTAAACCGTTTCAATCCGTTTTTTCCGGTTTAACCCGGTTTAAACCAGTTCATTCCGGTTTTATCCGGTTTAAGCCGGTTCAATCCGGTTTTATCGGGTTTAAACTGGTTCTATACAGTTCTATCCGGTTGAAACCGGTTTAAACCGGTTCAATCCGGTTTTATCCGCTTTAAACCAGTTCAATCCAGTTTTATCCGGTTTAAACCGGTTCAATCCGGTTTTATCCAGTTTAAACCGGTTTAAGCTGGTTCAATCCGGTTTTATCCAGTTTAAACCGGTTCTATCCGGTTCTATCTGGTTGAAACCGGTTTATACCAGTTCAATCCGGTTTTCTCAGGTTAAAACCGGTTCAATCTGGTTTTATCCTGTTTAAACCGGTTTAAACTGGTTCAATCGGTTTTATCCAGTTTAAACCAGTTCTATCCAGTTTAAACCAGTTTAATCCAGTTCAATCCGGTTTTATCCAGTTTAAACCGGTCCTATCGAGTTTAAACAGGTTTAGGCTGGTTCATTCCGGTTTAATCAGTTTTAAACCAGTTTAAACTGCTTCAATCCGTTTATATTCGGTTTAAACCGGTTACAACCGGTTCAATCCGGTTTTCTCCGGTTTAAACCGGTTTAAGCCGGTTCCACCCGGTTTTCTCCGGTTTTAACCAGCTTTAACCGGTTCAATCCGCTTTTATCCAGTTTAAACCGGTTCTATCTTGTTCTATCCGGTTGAAACCGGTTTAAACCGGTTCAATCCGTTTTTTCCGGTTTAAACCGGTTTCAACCAGTTCATTCCGGTTTTATCCGGTTTAAGCCGGATCAATCCGGTTTAAACCGTTTCAATCTGATTTTATCCGGTTTAAACCAGTTTAAGCCGGTTCAATCCGTTTTTATGCGGTTTAAACCGGTTCAATCTGATTTTATGCGGTTTAAACCAGTTTGAACCGGTTCAATCCGGTTTAATCTGGTTTTAACCAGTTTAAGCCAGTTCAATCCAGTTTTATCCAGTTTAAACCGGTTCTATGCGGTTCTATCCGGTTGAAACCAGTTTAAACCGGTTCAATCCGGTTTTATCCGGTTTAAACCAGTTCAATCCTGTTTTATCCGGTTTAAACCGGTTCTATCCGGTTCTATACAGTTGAAACCGGTTTAAACCGGTTCAATCCGGTTTTATCCTGTTTAAACCGGTATAAACCGGTTCAATCCGGTTTTATCTCGTTTAATCCGGTTCTGTCCGGTTCTATCCTGTTAAAGTCGGTTTAAACCGGTTCTATCCTGTTCTATCCTGTTTTAACCGGTTAAACCAGTTCAATCCGGTTTTATCCAGTTTAAACCGGTTCTATTCGTTTCCATCTGGTTTAAAAGGGTTTAAACTGGTTCAATCCGGTTTTATACGTTTTAAACCAGTTCAATCTGATTTTATCCGGTTTAAACTGGTTCAATTTGGTTTTATCCGGTTTAAACCGGTTTGAACCGGTTCAATCCGGTTTTATCCAGTTTAAACCGGTTTAAACCGGGTCAATCCGGTTTTATCCGGTTTCAACCTCTTCAATCCGGTTTTCTCCAGTTTAAACCGGTTTATACCAGTTCAATCCGGTTTTATCCGCTTTAAACCGGTTCTATCCGGTTCTATCCGGTTTAAACCGGTTCTATCCGGTTCTATCTGCTTTAAGCCGGTTTAAACCGGTTCAATCCGGTTTTATCCGGTTTAAACCGGATCAATCCGGTTTTATCCGGTTTAAACCGGTTTAAACTGGTTCAATCCGGTTTTATCCGGTTTAAGCCGGGTCTATCCGGTTTAAACCGGTTTAAACCGGTTCAATCCGGTTTTATTCGGTTTAAACCGGTTTAAACCGGTTCAATCGGTTTTTATCTGGTTTAAACCGGATTAAACCAGTTCTATCCGGTTTTATCCAGTTTAAACCGGTTCAATCCGTTTTTTCCGGTTTAACCCGGTTTAAACCAGTTCATTCCGGTTTTATCCGGTTTAAGCCGGTTCAATCCGGTTTAAACCGTTTCAATCTGGTTTTATCCGGTTTTAACCGGTTTAAACCGCTTCAATCCGGTTTTATCCGGTTTCAACTGGTTCTATACAGTTCTATCCGGTTGAAACCGGTTTAAACCGGTTCAATCCGGTTTTATCCACTTTAAACCAGTTCAATCCAGTTTTATCCGGTTTAAACCGGTTTAAACCGGTTCAATCCGGTTTTATCCGGTTTAAACCGGTTTAAGCCGGTTCAATCTGGTTTTATCCAGTTTAAACCGGTTCTATCCGGTTCTATCCAGTTGAAACCAGTTTAAACCGGTTCAATCCGGTTTTATCCGGTTTCATCCGGTTCAATCCGGTTTTATCCGGTTTAAACCGGTTCATTCCGGTTTTATCCTGTTAAAACCGGTTTGAAACGGTTCAATCCGGTTTTATCCGGTTTAACCGGTTCAATCCGGTTTTATCCGGTTTAAACCGGTTCATTCCGGTTTTATCCTGTTAAAACCGGTTTGAAACGTTTCAATCCGGTTTTATCCGGTTTAAACCGGTTCATTCCGGTTTTATCCGGTTTAAACCGGTTCAATCCGTTTTTATCCAGTTTAAACCAGTTCACTCCGGTTTTATCCGGTTTAAACCGGTTTGAACCGGTTCAATCCGGTTTTATCTGGTTTAAACCGGTTCAATATGGTTTTATCCGGTTTAAACCGGTTTTATCCGGTTTAGACCGGTTTAAACCAGTTCAGTCCGGTTTTATCCGCTTTAAACTGGTTTAAACCGGTTGAATCCGCTTTTATCCAGTTTAAACCGGTTCTATCCGGTTCTATCCGGTTTAAACCGGTTCTATCCGGTTCTATCTGGTTTAAACCGGTTTAAACCGGTTCAATCCGGTTTTATCCGGTTTAAACCGGTTTAAACTGGTTCAATCCGGTTTTATCTGCTTTAAACGGATTCTATCCGGTTTAAACCAGTTCTATCCGGTTTAAACCGGTTTAAACTGCTTCAATCCGGTTTTATCCGGTTTAAACCGGTTTAAACCGGTTCAATCCGGTTCTATCCGGTTTAAACCGGTTTGAGCCAGTTCATGCTGGTTTTATCCGGTTTAAACCGGATACCGGTTGAAACCGGCTCTATCCAGTTTAAACAGGTTTAAGCCGGTTCAATCCGGTTTTATCCAGTTTAAACCGGTTCAATCCGGTTTAAACCGTTTCAATCTGGTTTTATCCGGTTTGAACCAGTTTAAACCGCTTCAATCGGGTTTTATCCGGTTTAAACCGGTTCTATCCGGTTCTATCTGGTTGAAACCGGTTTAATCCGGTTCAATCCGGTTTGATCCGGTTTAAACCGGTTCAATCTGGTTTTATCCGTTTGAAACCGGTTTTAACCGATTCAATCCGGTTTATCCAGTATAAACTGGTTTAATCCGTTTCAATCCGGTTTTATCCGGTTTAAACCGATTTAAACCGGTTCAGTCCGGTTTTATCCGGTTTCAACCGGTTTTACCCGGTTCTATACGGTTAAAACATGTTTAAACCTGTTCAATCCGATTTCATCCGGTTTAAACAGATTCAACCCAGTTTTATCCGGTTTAAACCGGTTTAAGCTGGTTCAATCCGGTTTTATCCAGTTTAAACCGGTTTTATCCGTTTTAAACCGGTTTAATCCAGTTCAATCCTGTTTTATCCGGTTTAAACCGTTTCTATCCGGTTTAAACCGTTTCTATCCGGTTTAACCCGTTTCTATCCGTTTTAAACGGGTTTAAACCAGTTCATTCCGGTTTTATCAGGTTTAAACCGGTTTGAACCGGTTCAATACGGTTTAAACCAGTTTAAGCCGGTTCAATCCGGTTTTATCCGGTTTAAACCGGTTCAATCTGATTTTATGCGGTTTAAACCAGTTTGAACCGGTTCAATCCGGTTTAATCCGGTTTAAACCGGTTTAAGCCAGTTCAATCCAGTTTTATCCAGTTTAAACCGGTTCTATCCTGTTCTATCCGGTTGAAACCAGTTTAAACCGGTTCAATCCGGTTTTATCCGGTTTAAACCAGTTCAATCCTGTTTTATCCGGTTGAAACCGGTTCTATCCGGTCCTATACAGTTGAAACTGGTTTAAACCGGTTCAATCTGGTTTTATCCGGTTTAAACCGGTTCGGTCTGGTTTTATCCGGTTTAAACCGGTTTAAAACGGTTCAATCCGTTTTTATCCGGTTTAAACCGGTTCTATGCTGTTTATACCAGTTTAAGCCTGTTCAATCGGGTTTTATCCGGTTTAGACCTGTTTAAGCCGGTTCATTCCGGTTTTATCCAGTTTAAAACGGTTCTATCCGGTTCTACCCGGTTGAAACCAGTTTAAACCGGTTCAATCCGTTTTTATCCAGTTTAAACCTGTTTGAACCGGTTCAATCCGGTTTTATCCGGTTTAAACCGGTTTAAGCCGGCTCAATCCGGTTTTATCCAGTTTAAACCGGTTCAATCTGGTTTAATCCGGTTTAAACCGGTTTAAGCCGGTTCAATCCGCTTTTATCCAGTTTAAACCGGTTCTATCCAGTTCTATCCGGTTGAAACCAGTTTAAACCGGTTCAATCCAGTTTTATCCGGTTTAAACCGGTTTAAGCTGGTTCAATCCGGTTTTATCCGGTTTAAACCGGTTCAATCTTGTTTTATCCGGTTTAAACCGGTTGAAACCAGTTCAATCCGGTTTTATCTGGTTTAGACCAGTTCAAACCGGTTCAATCCGGTTTTATCCAGTTTAAACCGGTTCAGTCTGGTTTTATCCGGTTTCAACCGGTTTAAACCGGTTCAATCCGGTTTTATCCGTTTGAAACCGGTTCTATGCTGTTTATACCAGTTTAAGCCTGTTCAATCGGGTTTTATCCGGTTTAGACCCGTTTAAGCCGGTTCATTCCAGTTTTATCCAGTTTAAACCGGTTTAAACCCTTTCAATCCGTTTTTATCCGGTTTCAACCGGTTTACACCGGTTCAATCCGGTTTTATCCGGTTAAAACCGTTTCTCTCCACTTCTATCCGTTTTAAACCGGTTTAAACCAGTTCATTCCGGTTTTATCCGGTTTAAACCGGTTTGAACCGGTTCAATCCGGTTTTATGCGGTTTAAACAGGTTTAAGCCGGTTCAATCCGGTTTTATCCGGTTTAAACCGGTTTAATCCTGTTTAAACCGGTTTAAGCTGGTTCAATCCGGTTTTATCCAGTTTAAACCGGTTCTATCCGGTTCTATCCGGTTGAAACCAGTTTATACCGTTTCAATCCGGTTTTATCCGGTTTAAACTGGTTCAATCTGGTTTTATCCGGTTTAAACCATTTCAATCCGGTTTTATCCGGTTTAAACCGTTTCATTCCGGTTTTATCCGGTTAAAACCGGTTTGAAATGCTTCAATCCTGTTTTTTCCGGTTTAAACTGGTTCAGTCCGGTTTTATCCTGTTTAAACCAGTTCATTCCGGTTTTATCCGGTTTAAACCGGTTCAATCCGGTTTTATCCGGTTTAAACCAGTTCACTCTGGTTTTATCCGTTGTAAACCTGTTTGAACCGGTTCAATCCGGTTTTATCCGGTTTAAACCTGTTTAAGCTGGTTCAATCCGGTTTTATCCAGTTTAAAACGGTTCTATCCGGTTCTATCCAGTTGAAACCGGTTTATACCAGTTCAATCCGGTTTTATCCAGTTAAAACCGGTTCAATCCGGTTTTATCCGGTTTAAACCGATTTAAACCGGTTCAGTCCGGTTTTATCCAGTTTAAACCGGTTTAAACCGGATCAATCCGGTTTTATCCGGCTTCAACCGGTTTTACCCAGTTCTATACGGTTAAAATATGTTTAAACCTGTTCAATCCGATATCATCCGGTTTAAACCGATTCAACCCAGTTTTATCCGGTTTAAACCGGTTTAAGCTGGTTCAATCCGGTTTTATCCAGTTTAAACCGGTTTTATCCGTTTTAAACCGGTTTAATCCAGTTCAATCCTGTTTTATCCGGTTTAAACCGTTGCTATCCGGTTCTATCCGTTTTAAACCAGTTTTAAAAAGTTCATTCTGGTTTTATCAGGTTTAAACAGGTTTGAACCGGTTCAATCCGGTTTAAACCAGTTTAAGCCGGTTCAATCCGTTTTTATGCGGTTTAAACCGGTTCAATCTGATTTTATGCGGTTTAAACCAGTTTGAACCGGTTCAATCCGGTTTAATCTGGTTTTAATCAGTTTAAGCCAGTTCAATCCAGTTTTATCCAGTTTAAACCGGTTCTATGCGGTTCTATCCGGTTGAAACCAGTTTAAACCGGTTCAATCCGGTTTTATCCGGTTTAAACCAGTTCAATCCTGTTTTATCCGGTTTAAACCGGTTCTATCCGGTTCTATACAGTTGAAACCGGTTTAAACCGGTTCAATCCGGTTTTATCCTGTTTAAACCGGTATAAACCGGTTCAATCCGGTTTTATCTCGTTTAAACCGGTTCTGTCCGGTTCTATCCTGTTAAAGTCGGTTTAAACCGGTTCTATCCTGTTCTATCCTGTTTTAACCGGTTAAACCAGTTCAATCCGGTTTTATCCAGTTTAAACCGGTTCTATTCGTTTCCATCTGGTTTAAAAGGGTTTAAACTGGTTCAATCCGGTTTTATACGTTTTAAACCAGTTCAATCTGATTTTATCCGGTTTAAACTGGTTCAATTTGGTTTTATCCGGTTTAAACCGGTTTGAACCGGTTCAATCCGGTTTTATCCGGTTTAAACCGGTTTAAACCGGGTCAATCCGGTTTTATCCGGTTTCAACCTCTTCAATCCGGTTTTCTCCAGTTTAAACCGGTTTATACCAGTTCAATCCGGTTTTATCCGCTTTAAACCGGTTCTATCCGGTTCTATCCGGTTTAAACCGGTTCTATCCGGTTCTATCTGCTTTAAGCCGGTTTAAACCGGTTCAATCCGGTTTTATCCGGTTTAAACCGGATCAATCCGGTTTTATCCGGTTTAAACCGGTTTAAACTGGTTCAATCCGGTTTTATCCGGTTTAAACCGGTTCTATCCGGTTTAAACCGGTTTAAACCGGTTCAATCCGGTTTTATTCGGTTTAAACCGGTTTAAACCGGTTCAATCGGTTTTTATCTGGTTTAAACCGGATTAAACCGGTTCTATCCGGTTTTATCCAGTTTAAACCGGTTCAATCCGTTTTTTCCGGTTTAACCCGGTTTAAACCAGTTCATTCCGGTTTTATCCGGTTTAAGCCGGTTCAATCCGGTTTAAACCGTTTCAATCTGGTTTTATCCGGTTTTAACCGGTTTAAACCGCTTCAATCCGGTTTTATCCGGTTTCAACTGGTTCTATACAGTTCTATCCGGTTGAAACCGGTTTAAACCGGTTCAATCCGGTTTTATCCGCTTTAAACCAGTTCAATCCAGTTTTATCCGGTTTAAACCGGTTTAAACCGGTTCAATCCGGTTTTATCCGGTTTAAACCGGTTTAAGCCGGTTCAATCTGGTTTTATCCAGTTTAAACCGGTTCTATCCGATTCTATCCAGTTGAAACCAGTTTAAACCGGTTCAATCCGGTTTTATCCGGTTTAAACTGGTTTGAACCGGTTCAATCCTGTTTTATCCGGTTTAAACCAGTTCACTCCGGTTTTATCCGGTTTAAACTGGTTTGTACCGGCTCAATCCGGTTTTATCCGGTTTAAACCGGTTCTATCCGGTTCTATCCGGTTTGAACCGGTTTAAACCGCTTCAAACCGGTTTTATCCGGTTTAAACCGGTTCTATCCGATTCTGTCCAGTTTAAACCGGTTCTATCCAGTTTAAACCGGTTTAAGCCGGATCATTCCGGTTTTATCCAGTTTAAACTGGTTCATTCCGTTTTTATCCGGTTTAAGCCGGTTCAATCCGGTTTAAACCGTTTCAATCTGGTTTTATCCGGTTTGAACCGGTTTAAATCGCTTCAAACCGGTTTTATCTGGTTTAAACCGGTTCTATCCGGTTCTATCCAGTTTAAACCAGTTTAATCCAGTTCAATCCGGTTTTATCCAGATTAAACCGGTCCTATCGGGTTTAAACAGGTTTAGGCCGGTTCATTCCGGTTTTATCAGTTTTAAACCAGTTTAAACTGCTTCAATCCGTTTATATCCGTTTAAAACCGGTTTGAAACGGTTCAATCTGGTTTTATCCGGTTTAAACCGGTTCGATCCGTTTTTATCCGGTTTAAACCAGTTCACTCCGGTTTTATCCGGTTTAAACCGGTTTGAACCGGTTCAATCCGGTTTTATCTGGTTTAAACCGGTTCAATCTGGTTTTATCCTGTTGAAACCGGTTTTATCCGGTTTAGACCGGTTTAAGCCAGTTCAATCCGGTTTTAATCGGCTTAAACTGGTTCAATCTGGTTTTATCCGGTTTAAACCGCTTTAAAACGGTTTAATCCGGTTTTGTCCGGTTTAAACCAGTTTGAACCAGTTCAATCCGGTTTTATCCGGTTTAAACCGGTTTAAACCGGTTCAATCTGGTTTTATCTCGTTTAGACCGGTTCTATCCGGTTCTATTCTTTTTAAATCGGATTAAACTGTTTCTGTCCTGTTCTATCCTGTTTTAACTGGATTAAACCAGTTCAATCCGGTTTTATCCTGTTTAAACCGGTTTAAACCCTTTCAATCCGTTTTTATCCGGTTTCAACCGGTTTACAGCGGTTCAATCCGGTTTTATCCGGTTTATACCGTTTCTATCCGGTTCTATCCGTTTTCAACCGGTTTAAACCGGTTCATTCCGGTTTTATCCGGTTTAAACCTGTTTGAACCGGTTCAATCCGGTCTTATCCGGTTTAAACCGGTTTAAACCGGTTCATTCCGGTTTTATCCGGTTTAAACCTGTTTGAACCGGTTCAATCAGGTTTTATCCGGTTTAAACCGGTTTAAGCCGGTTCAATCTGGTTTTATCCAGTTTAAACCGGTTCTATCCGGTTCTATCCGGTTGAAACCATTTTAAACCGGTTCAATCCGGTTTTATCCGGTTTAAACCGGTTTAAGCTGGTTCAATCGGGTTTTATCCGGTTTAAACTGGTTCTATCTGGTTCTATCCGGTTGAAACCGGTTTAATCCGGTTCAATCCGGTTTGATCCGGTTTAAACCGGTTCAATCTGGTTTTATCCGGTTTAAACCGGTTTTAACCGATTCAATCCGGTTTATCCAGTATAAACTGGTTTAATCCGTTTCAATCCAGGTTTATCCGGTTTAAAGCGATTTAAACCGGTTCAGTCCGGTTTTATCCAGTTTAAACCGGTTATATCCGGTTTAAACCGGTATAAACCAGTTCAATCCGGTTTTATCCTGTTTAAACCGGTTTAAACCGGATCAATCCGGTTTTATCCGGTTTCAACCGGTTTTACCCGGTTCTATACGGTTTAAACATGTTTAAACCTGTTCAATCCGATATCATCCGGTTTAAACCGATTCAACCCAGTTTTATCCGGTTTAAACCGGTTTAAGCTGGTTCAATCCGGTTTTATCCAGTTTAAACCGGTTTTATCCGTTTTAAACCGGTTTAATCCAGTTCAATCCTGTTTTATCCGGTTTAAACCGTTGCTATCCGGTTCTATCCGTTTTAAACCGGTTTAAAAAAGTTCATTCCGGTTTTATCAGGTTTAAACCGGTTTGAACCGGTTCAATCCGGTTTAAACCAGTTTAAGCCGGTTCAATCCGTTTTTATGCGGTTTAAACCGGTTCAATCTGATTTTATGCGGTTTAAACCAGTTTGAACCGGTTCAATCTGGTTTAATCTGGTTTTAACCAGTTTAAGCCAGTTCAATCCAGTTTTATCCAGTTTAAACCGGTTCTATGCGGTTCTATCCGGTTGAAACCAGTTTAAACCGGTTCAATCCGGTTTTATCCGGTTTAAACCAGTTCAATCCTGTTTTATCCGGTTTAAACCGGTTCTATCCGGTTCTATACAGTTGAAACCGGTTTAAACCGGTTCAATCCGGTTTTATCCTGTTTAAACCGGTATAAACCGGTTCAATCCGGTTTTATCTCGTTTAAACCGGTTCTGTCCGGTTCTATCCTGTTAAAATCGGTTTAAACCGGTTCTATCCTGTTCTATCCTGTTTTAACCGGTTAAACCAGTTCAATCCGGTTTTATCCAGTTTAAACTGGTTCTATTCGTTTCCATCTGGTTTAAAAGGGTTTAAACTGGTTCAATCCGGTTTTATACGTTTTAAACCAGTTCAATCTGATTTTATCCGGTTTAAACTGGTTCAATTTGGTTTTATCCGGTTTAAACCGGTTTGAACCGGTTCAATCCGGTTTTATCCGGTTTAAACCGGTTTAAACCGGGTCAATCCGGTTTTATCCGGTTTCAACCTCTTCAATCCGGTTTTCTCCAGTTTAAACCGGTTTATACCAGTTCAATCCGGTTTTATCCGCTTTAAACCGGTTCTATCCGGTTCTATCCGGTTTAAACCGGTTCTATCCGGTTCTATCTGCTTTAAGCCGGTTTAAACCGGTTCAATCCGGTTTTATCCGGTTTAACCGGTTCAATCCGGTTTTATCCGGTTTAAACCGGTTCATTCCGGTTTTATCCTGTTAAAACCGGTTTGAAACGTTTCAATCCGGTTTTATCCGGTTTAAACCGGTTCATTCCGGTTTTATCCGGTTTAAACCGGTTCAATCCGTTTTTATCCAGTTTAAACCAGTTCACTCCGGTTTTATCCGGTTTAAACCGGTTTGAACCGGTTCAATCCGGTTTTATCTGGTTTAAACCGTTTCAATATGGTTTTATCCGGTTTAAACCGGTTTTATCCGGTTTAGACCGGTTTAAACCAGTTCAATCCGGTTTTAATCGGCTTAAACTGGTTCAATCTGGTTTTATCCGGTTTAAACCAGTTTGAACCGGTTCAATCCGGTTTTATCCGGTTTAAACCGGTTTAAACCGGTTCAATCCGGTTTTATCTCATTTAGACCGGTTCTATCCGGTTCTATCCTTTTTAAATCGGATTAAACTGGTTCTATCCTGTTCTATCCTGTTTTAACTGGATTAAACCAGTTCAATCCGGTTTTATCCGGTTTAAACCGGTTCTATCCGTTTCTATCTGATTTAAACGGGTTTAAACTGGTTCAAT
Organism: Cynocephalus volans; assembly: GCF_027409185.1. Classification (NCBI taxonomy): domain Eukaryota; kingdom Metazoa; phylum Chordata; class Mammalia; order Dermoptera; family Cynocephalidae; genus Cynocephalus; species Cynocephalus volans. Next base: position 28,384 of record NW_026902455.1, read on the forward strand.
CCGGTTTTATCCGGTTTATAGCGGTTTAAACTGGGTCAATCCGGTTTTATCCAGTTTTAACCTGCTCAATCCGGTTTTCTCCAGTTTAAACCAGTTTAGACAGGTTCAATCTGGTTTTATCCAGTTTAAACCGGTTCTATCCGGTTGAAACCGGTTTAAAGCGGTTCAATCCAGTTTTATCCGGTTTAAACCAGTTCAGTCCGGTTTTATCCGCTTTAAACTGGTTTAAACCGGTTGAATCCGCTTTTATCCAGTTTAAACCGGTTCTATCCGGTTCTATCCGGTTTAAACCGGTTCTATCCGGTTCTATCTGGTTTAAACCGGTTTAAACCGGTTCAATCCGGTTTTATCCGGTTTAAACCGGTTTAAACTGGTTCAATCCGGTTTTATCTGGTTTAAACGGATTCTATCCGGTTTAAACCAGTTCTATCCGGTTTAAACCGGTTTAAACTGCTTCAATCCGGTTTTATCCGGTTTAAACCGGTTTAAACCGGTTCAATCCGGTTCTATCCGGTTTAAACCGGTTTGAGCCAGTTCATGCTGGTTTTATCCGGTTTAAACCGGATACCGGTTGAAACCGGCTCTATCCAGTTTAAACAGGTTTAAGCCGGTTCAATCCGGTTTTATCCAGTTTAAACCGGTTCAATCCGGTTTAATCCGTTTCAATCTGGTTTTATCCGGTTTGAACCAGTTTAAACCGCTTCAATCGGGTTTTATCCGGTTTAAACCGGTTCTATCCGGTTCTATCCGGTTGAAACCGGTTTAATCCGATTCAATCCGGTTTATCCAGTATAAACTGGTTTAATCCGTTTCAATCCGGTTTTATCCGGTTTAAACCGATTTAAACCGGTTCAGTCCGGTTTTATCCAGTTTAAACCGGTTATATCCGGTTTAAACCGGTATTAACCAGTTCAATCCGGTTTTATCCTGTTTAAACCGGTTTAAACCGGATCAATCCGGTTTTATCCGGCTTCAACCGGTTTTACCCAGTTCTATACGGTTAAAATATGTTTAAACCTGTTCAATCCGATATCATCCGGTTTAAACCGATTCAACCCAGTTTTATCCGGTTTAAACCGGTTTAAGCTGGTTCAATCCGGTTTTATCCAGTTTAAACCGGTTTTATCCGTTTTAAACCGGTTTAATCCAGTTCAATCCTGTTTTATCCGGTTTAAACCGTTGCTATCCGGTTCTATCCGTTTTAAACCAGTTTAAAAAAGTTCATTCTGGTTTTATCAGGTTTAAACCGGTTTGAACCGGTTCAATCCGGTTTAAACCAGTTTAAGCCGGTTCAATCCGTTTTTATGCGGTTTAAACCGGTTCAATCTGATTTTATGCGGTTTAAACCAGTTTGAACCGGTTCAATCCGGTTTAATCTGGTTTTAATCAGTTTAAGCCAGTTCAATCCAGTTTTATCCAGTTTAAACCGGTTCTATGCGGTTCTATCCAGTTGAAACCAGTTTAAACCGGTTCAATCCGGTTTTATCCGGTTTAAACCAGTTCAATCCTGTTTTATCCGGTTTAAACCGGTTCTATCCGGTTCTATACAGTTGAAACCGGTTTAAACCGGTTCAATCCGGTTTTATCCTGTTTAAACCGGTATAAACCGGTTCAATCCGGTTTTATCTCGTTTAAACCGGTTCTGTCCGGTTCTATCCTGTTAAAGTCGGTTTAAACCGGTTCTATCCTGTTCTATCCTGTTTTAACCGGTTAAACCAGTTCAATCCGGTTTTATCCAGTTTAAACCGGTTCTATTCGTTTCCATCTGGTTTAAAAGGGTTTAAACTGGTTCAATCCGGTTTTATACGTTTTAAACCAGTTCAATCTGATTTTATCCGGTTTAAACTGGTTCAATTTGGTTTTATCCGGTTTAAACCGGTTTGAACCGGTTCAATCCGGTTTTATCCGGTTTAAACCGGTTTAAACCGGGTCAATCCGGTTTTATCCGGTTTCAACCTCTTCAATCCGGTTTTCTCCAGTTTAAACCGGTTTATACCAGTTCAATCCGGTTTTATCCGCTTTAAACCGGTTCTATCCGGTTCTATCCGGTTTAAACCGGTTCTATCCGGTTCTATCTGCTTTAAGCCGGTTTAAACCGGTTCAATCCGGTTTTATCCGGTTTAAACCGGATCAATCCGGTTTTATCCGGTTTAAACCAGTTTAAACTGGTTCAATCCGGTTTTATCCGGTTTAAACCGGTTCTATCCGTTTTAAACCGGTTTAAACCGGTTCAATCCGGTTTTATTCGGTTTAAACCGGTTTAAACCGGTTCAATCGGTTTTTATCTGGTTTAAACCGGATTAAACCGGTTCTATCCGGTTTTATCCAGTTTAAACCGGTTCAATCCGTTTTTTCCGGTTTAACCCGGTTTAAACCAGTTCATTCCGGTTTTATCCGGTTTAAGCCGGTTCAATCCGGTTTAAACCGTTTCAATCTGGTTTTATCCGGTTTTAACCGGTTTAAACCGCTTCAATCCGGTTTTATCCGGTTTCAACTGGTTCTATACAGTTCTATCCGGTTGAAACCGGTTTAAACCGGTTCAATCCGGTTTTATCCGCTTTAAACCAGTTCAATCCAGTTTTATCCGGTTTAAACCGGTTTAAACCGGTTCAATCCGGTTTTATCCGGTTTAAACCGGTTTAAGCCGGTTCAATCTGGTTTTATCCAGTTTAAACCGGTTCTATCCGGTTCTATCCAGTTGAAACCAGTTTAAACCGGTTCAATCCGGTTTTATCCGGTTTCAACCGGTTCAATCCGGTTTTATCCGGTTTAAACCGGTTCATTCCGGTTTTATCCTGTTAAAACCGGTTTGAAACGGTTCAATCCGGTTTTATCCGGTTTAACCGGTTCAATCCGGTTTTATCGGGTTTAAACCGGTTCATTCCGGTTTTATCCTGTTAAAACCGGTTTGAAACGTTTCAATCCGGTTTTATCCGGTTTAAACCGGTTCATTCCGGTTTTATCCGGTTTAAACCGGTTCAATCCGTTTTTATCCAGTTTAAGCCAGTTCACTCCGGTTTTATCCGGTTTAAACCGGTTTGAACCGGTTCAATCCGGTTTTATCTGGTTTAAACCGGTTCAATATGGTTTTATCCGGTTTAAACCGGTTTTATCCGGTTTAGACCGGTTTAAACCAGTTCAGTCCGGTTTTATCCGCTTTAAACTGGTTTAAACCGGTTGAATCCGCTTTTATCCAGTTTAAACCGGTTCTATCCGGTTCTATCCGGTTTAAACCGTTTCAATCCGTTTTTTCCGGTTTAACCCGGTTTAAACCAGTTCATTCCGGTTTTATCCGGTTTAAGCCGGTTCAATCCGGTTTTATCGGGTTTAAACTGGTTCTATACAGTTCTATCCGGTTGAAACCGGTTTAAACCGGTTCAATCCGGTTTTATCCGCTTTAAACCAGTTCAATCCAGTTTTATCCGGTTTAAACCGGTTTAAACCGGTTCAATCCGGTTTTATCCAGTTTAAACCGGTTTAAGCTGGTTCAATCCGGTTTTATCCAGTTTAAACCGGTTCTATCCGGTTCTATCTGGTTGAAACCGGTTTATACCAGTTCAATCCGGTTTTCTCAGGTTAAAACCGGTTCAATCGGGTTTTATCCTGTTTAAACCGGTTTAAACTGGTTCAATCGGTTTTATCCAGTTTAAACCAGTTCTATCCAGTTTAAACCAGTTTAATCCAGTTCAATCCGGTTTTATCCAGTTTAAACCGGTCCTATCGAGTTTAAACAGGTTTAGGCTGGTTCATTCCGGTTTAATCAGTTTTAAACCAGTTTAAACTGCTTCAATCCGTTTATATTCGGTTTAAACCGGTTACAACAGGTTCAATCCGGTTTTCTCCGGTTTAAACCGGTTTAAGCCGGTTCCACCCGGTTTTCTCCGGTTTTAACCAGCTTTAACCGGTTCAATCCGCTTTTATCCAGTTTAAACCGGTTCTATCTTGTTCTATCCGGTTGAAACCGGTTTAAACCGGTTCAATCCGTTTTTTCCGGTTTAAACCGGTTTCAACCAGTTCATTCCGGTTTTATCCGGTTTAAGCCGGATCAATCCGGTTTAAACCGTTTCAATCTGATTTTATCCGGTTTAAACCGGTTTAAACTGCTTCAATCCGGTTTTATCCGGTTTAAACCGGTTCTATCCAGTTCTATCCGGTTGAAACCGGTTTAAACCGGTTCAATCCGGTTTTATCCGGTTTAAACCAGTTCAATCCGGTTTTATCCGGTTTAAACCGGTTTAAACCGGTTCAATCCGGTTTTATCCGGTTTAAACCGGTTCTATCCGGTTCTATCCGGTTTGAACCGGTTCAATCCGGTTTTATCCGGTTTAAACCGGTTTAAGCAGGTTCAATCCGGTTTTATCCAGTTTAAACCGGTTCTATCCGGTTCTATCCGGTTGAAACCAGTTTAAACCGGTTCAATCCGGTTTTATCCGGTTTAAACCGGTTCAATCCGATTTTATCCGGTTTAAACCGGTTCATTCCGGTTTTATCCGGTTAAAACCGGTTTGAAACGTTTCAATCCGGTTTTATCCGGTTTAAAACGGTTCATTCCAGTTTTATCCGTTTAAAACCGGTTTGAAACGGTTCAATCCGGTTTTATCCGGTTTAAACCGGTTCGATCCGTTTTTATCCGGTTTAAACCAGTTCACTCCGGTTTTATCCGGTTTAAACCGGTTTGAACCGGTTCAATCCGGTTTTATCTGGTTTAAACCGGTTCAATCTGGTTTTATCCTGTTGAAACCGGTTTTATCCGGTTTAGACCGGTTTAAACCAGTTCAATCCGGTTTTAATCGGCTTAAACTGGTTCAATCTGGTTTTATCCGGTTTAAACCGCTTTAAAACGGTTTAATCCGGTTTTGTCCGGTTTAAACCAGTTTGAACCAGTTCAATCCGGTTTTATCCGGTTTAAACCGGTTTAAACCGGTTCAATCTGGTTTTATCTCGTTTAGACCGGTTCTATCCGGTTCTATCCTTTTTAAATCGGATTAAACTGTTTCTGTCCTGTTCTATCCTGTTTTAACTGGATTAAACCAGTTCAATCCGGTTTTATCCTGTTTAAACCGGTTTAAACCCTTTCAATCCGTTTTTATCCGGTTTCAACCGGTTTACAGCGGTTCAATCCGGTTTTATCCGGTTTATACCGTTTCTATCCGGTTCTATCCGTTTTAAACCGGTTTAAACCGGTTCATTCCGGTTTTATCCGGTTTAAACCTGTTTGAACCGGTTCAATCCGGTCTTATCCGGTTTAAACCGGTTTAAACCGGTTCATTCCGGTTTTATCCGGTTTAAACCTGTTTGAACCGGTTCAATCAGGTTTTATCCGGTTTAAACCGGTTTAAGCCGGTTCAATCTGGTTTTATCCAGTTTAAACCGGTTCTATCCGGTTCTATCCGGTTGAAACCATTTTAAACCGGTTCAATCCGGTTTTATCCGGTTTAAACCGGTTTAAGCTGGTTCAATCGGGTTTTATCCAGTTTAAACTGGTTCTATCCGGTTCTATCCGGTTGAAACCGGTTTAATCCGGTTCAATCCGGTTTGATCCGGTTTAAACCGGTTCAATCTGGTTTTATCCGGTTTAAACCGGTTTTAACCGATTCAATCCGGTTTATCCAGTATAAACTGGTTTAATCCGTTTCAATCCAGGTTTATCCGGTTTAAAGCGATTTAAACCGGTTCAGTCCGGTTTTATCCAGTTTAAACCGGTTTAAACCGGATCAATCCGGTTTTATCCGGTTTCAACCGGTTTTACCCGGTTCTATACGGTTTAAACATGTTTAAACCTGTTCAATCCGATATCATCCGGTTTAAACCGATTCAACCCAGTTTTATCCGGTTTAAACCGGTTTAAGCTGGTTCAATCCGGTTTTATCCAGTTTAAACCGGTTTTATCCGTTTTAAACCGGTTTAAAAAAGTTCATTCCGGTTTTATCAGGTTTAAACCGGTTTGAACCGGTTCAATCCGGTTTAAACCAGTTTAAGCCGGTTCAATCCGTTTTTATGCGGTTTAAACCGGTTCAATCTGATTTTATGCGGTTTAAACCAGTTTGAACCGGTTCAATCCGGTTTTATCCTGTTTAAACCGGTATAAACCGGTTCAATCCGGTTTTATCTCGTTTAAACCGGTTCTGTCCGGTTCTATCCTGTTAAAATCGGTTTAAACCGGTTCTATCCTGTTCTATCCTGTTTTAACCGGTTAAACCAGTTCAATCCGGTTTTATCCAGTTTAAACCGGTTCTATTCGTTTCCATCTGGTTTAAAAGGGTTTAAACTGGTTCAATCCGGTTTTATACGTTTTAAACCAGTTCAATCTGATTTTATCCGGTTTAAACTGGTTCAATTTGGTTTTATCCGGTTTAAACCGGTTTGAACCGGTTCAATCCGGTTTTATCCGGTTTAAACCGGTTTAAACCGGGTCAATCCGGTTTTATCCGGTTTCAACCTCTTCAATCCGGTTTTCTCCAGTTTAAACCGGTTTATACCAGTTCAATCCGGTTTTATCCGCTTTAAACCGGTTCTATCCGGTTCTATCCGGTTTAAACCGGTTCTATCCGGTTCTATCTGCTTTAAGCCGGTTTAAACCGGTTCAATCCGGTTTTATCCGGTTTAACCGGTTCAATCCGGTTTTATCCGGTTTAAACCGGTTCATTCCGGTTTTATCCTGTTAAAACCGGTTTGAAACGTTTCAATCCGGTTTTATCCGGTTTAAACCGGTTCATTCCGGTTTTATCCGGTTTAAACCGGTTCAATCCGTTTTTATCCAGTTTAAACCAGTTCACTCCGGTTTTATCCGGTTTAAACCGGTTTGAACCGGTTCAATCCGGTTTTATCTGGTTTAAACCGTTTCAATATGGTTTTATCCGGTTTAAACCGGTTTTATCCGGTTTAGACCGGTTTAAACCAGTTCAATCCGGTTTTAATCGGCTTAAACTGGTTCAATCTGGTTTTATCCGGTTTAAACCAGTTTGAACCGGTTCAATCCGGTTTTATCCGGTTTAAACCGGTTTAAACCGGTTCAATCCGGTTTTATCTCATTTAGACCGGTTCTATCCGGTTCTATCCTTTTTAAATCGGATTAAACTGGTTCTATCCTGTTCTATCCTGTTTTAACTGGATTAAACCAGTTCAATCCGGTTTTATCCGGTTTAAACCGGTTCTATCCGTTTCTATCTGATTTAAACGGGTTTAAACTGGTTCAATCCGGTTTTATCCGGTTTATAGCGGTTTAAACTGGGTCAATCCGGTTTTATCCAGTTTTAACCTGCTCAATCCGGTTTTCTCCAGTTTAAACCAGTTTAGACAGGTTCAATCTGGTTTTATCCAGTTTAAACCGGTTCTATCCGGTTGAAACCGGTTTAAAGCGGTTCAATCCAGTTTTATCCGGTTTAAACCAGTTCAGTCCGGTTTTATCCGCTTTAAACTGGTTTAAACCGGTTGAATCCGCTTTTATCCAGTTTAAACCGGTTCTATCCGGTTCTATCCGGTTTAAACCGGTTCTATCCGGTTCTATCTGGTTTAAACCGGTTTAAACCGGTTCAATCCGGTTTTATCCGGTTTAAACCGGTTTAAACTGGTTCAATCCGGTTTTATCTGGTTTAAACGGATTCTATCCGGTTTAAACCAGTTCTATCCGGTTTAAACCGGTTTAAACTGCTTCAATCCGGTTTTATCCGGTTTAAACCGGTTTAAACCGGTTCAATCCGGTTCTATCCGGTTTAAACCGGTTTGAGCCAGTTCATGCTGGTTTTATCCGGTTTAAACCGGATACCGGTTGAAACCGGCTCTATCCAGTTTAAACAGGTTTAAGCCGGTTCAATCCGGTTTTATCCAGTTTAAACCGGTTCAATCCGGTTTAATCCGTTTCAATCTGGTTTTATCCGGTTTGAACCAGTTTAAACCGCTTCAATCGGGTTTTATCCGGTTTAAACCGGTTCTATCCGGTTCTATCCGGTTGAAACCGGTTTAATCCGATTCAATCCGGTTTATCCAGTATAAACTGGTTTAATCCGTTTCAATCCGGTTTTATCCGGTTTAAACCGATTTAAACCGGTTCAGTCCGGTTTTATCCAGTTTAAACCGGTTATATCCGGTTTAAACCGGTATTAACCAGTTCAATCCGGTTTTATCCTGTTTAAACCGGTTTAAACCGGATCAATCCGGTTTTATCCGGCTTCAACCGGTTTTACCCAGTTCTATACGGTTAAAATATGTTTAAACCTGTTCAATCCGATATCATCCGGTTTAAACCGATTCAACCCAGTTTTATCCGGTTTAAACCGGTTTAAGCTGGTTCAATCCGGTTTTATCCAGTTTAAACCGGTTTTATCCGTTTTAAACCGGTTTAATCCAGTTCAATCCTGTTTTATCCGGTTTAAACCGTTGCTATCCGGTTCTATCCGTTTTAAACCAGTTTAAAAAAGTTCATTCTGGTTTTATCAGGTTTAAACCGGTTTGAACCGGTTCAATCCGGTTTAAACCAGTTTAAGCCGGTTCAATCCGTTTTTATGCGGTTTAAACCAGTTCAATCTGATTTTATGCGGTTTAAACCAGTTTGAACCGGTTCAATCCGGTTTAATCTGGTTTTAATCAGTTTAAGCCAGTTCAATCCAGTTTTATCCAGTTTAAACCGGTTCTATGCGGTTCTATCCGGTTGAAACCAGTTTAAACCGGTTCAATCCGGTTTTATCCGGTTTAAACCAGTTCAATCCTGTTTTATCCGGTTTAAACCGGTTCTATCCGGTTCTGTACAGTTGAAACCGGTTTAAACCGGTTCAATCCGGTTTTATCCTGTTTAAACCGGTATAAACCGGTTCAATCCGGTTTTATCTCGTTTAAACCGGTTCTGTCCGGTTCTATCCTGTTAAAGTCGGTTTAAACCGGTTCTATCCTGTTCTATCCTGTTTTAACCGGTTAAACCAGTTCAATCCGGTTTTATCCAGTTTAAACCGGTTCTATTCGTTTCCATCTGGTTTAAAAGGGTTTAAACTGGTTCAATCCGGTTTTATACGTTTTAAACCAGTTCAATCTGATTTTATCCGGTTTAAACTGGTTCAATTTGGTTTTATCCGGTTTAAACCGGTTTGAACCGGTTCAATCCGGTTTTATCCGGTTTAAACCGGTTTAAACCGGGTCAATCCGGTTTTATCCGGTTTCAACCTCTTCAATCCGGTTTTCTCCAGTTTAAACCGGTTTATACCAGTTCAATCCGGTTTTATCCGCTTTAAACCGGTTCTATCCGGTTCTATCCGGTTTAAACCGGTTCTATCCGGTTCTATCTGCTTTAAGCCGGTTTAAACCGGTTCAATCCGGTTTTATCCGGTTTAAACCGGATCAATCCGGTTTTATCCGGTTTAAACCAGTTTAAACTGGTTCAATCCGGTTTTATCCGGTTTAAACCGGTTCTATCCGGTTTAAACCGGTTTAAACCGGTTCAATCCGGTTTTATTCGGTTTAAACCGGTTTAAACCGGTTCAATCGGTTTTTATCTGGTTTAAACCGGATTAAACCGGTTCTATCCGGTTTTATCCAGTTTAAACCGGTTCAATCCGTTTTTTCCGGTTTAACCCGGTTTAAACCAGTTCATTCCGGTTTTATCCGGTTTAAGCCGGTTCAATCCGGTTTAAACCGTTTCAATCTGGTTTTATCCGGTTTTAACCGGTTTAAACCGCTTCAATCCGGTTTTATCCGGTTTCAACTGGTTCTATACAGTTCTATCCGGTTGAAACCGGTTTAAACCGGTTCAATCCGGTTTTATCCGCTTTAAACCAGTTCAATCCAGTTTTATCCGGTTTAAACCGGTTTAAACCGGTTCAATCCGGTTTTATCCGGTTTAAACCGGTTTAAGCCGGTTCAATCTGGTTTTATCCAGTTTAAACCGGTTCTATCCGGTTCTATCCAGTTGAAACCAGTTTAAACCGGTTCAATCCGGTTTTATCCGGTTTCAACCGGTTCAATCCGGTTTTATCCGGTTTAAACCGGTTCATTCCGGTTTTATCCTGTTAAAACCGGTTTGAAACGGTTCAATCCGGTTTTATCCGGTTTAACCGGTTCAATCCGGTTTTATCCGGTTTAAACCGGTTCATTCCGGTTTTATCCTGTTAAAACCGGTTTGAAACGTTTCAATCCGGTTTTATCCGGTTTAAACCGGTTCATTCCGGTTTTATCCGGTTTAAACCGGTTCAATCCGTTTTTATCCAGTTTAAACCAGTTCACTCCGGTTTTATCCGATTTAAACCGGTTTGAACCGGTTCAATCCGGTTTTATCTGGTTTAAACCGGTTCAATATGGTTTTATCCGGTTTAAACCGGTTTTATCCGGTTTAGACCGGTTTAAACCAGTTCAGTCCGGTTTTATCCGCTTTAAACTGGTTTAAACCGGTTGAATCCGCTTTTATCCAGTTTAAACCGGTTCTATCCGGTTCTATCCGGTTTAAACCGTTTCAATCCGTTTTTTCCGGTTTAACCCGGTTTAAACCAGTTCATTCCGGTTTTATCCGGTTTAAGCCGGTTCAATCCGGTTTTATCGGGTTTAAACTGGTTCTATACAGTTCTATCCGGTTGAAACCGGTTTAAACCGGTTCAATCCGGTTTTATCCGCTTTAAACCAGTTCAATCCAGTTTTATCCGGTTTAAACCGGTTCAATCCGGTTTTATCCAGTTTAAACCGGTTTAAGCTGGTTCAATCCGGTTTTATCCAGTTTAAACCGGTTCTATCCGGTTCTATCTGGTTGAAACCGGTTTATACCAGTTCAATCCGGTTTTCTCAGGTTAAAACCGGTTCAATCTGGTTTTATCCTGTTTAAACCGGTTTAAACTGGTTCAATCGGTTTTATCCAGTTTAAACCAGTTCTATCCAGTTTAAACCAGTTTAATCCAGTTCAATCCGGTTTTATCCAGTTTAAACCGGTCCTATCGAGTTTAACCAGGTTTAGGCTGGTTCATTCCGGTTTAATCAGTTTTAAACCAGTTTAAACTGCTTCAATCCGTTTATATTCGGTTTAAACCGGTTACAACCGGTTCAATCCGGTTTTCTCCGGTTTAAACCGGTTTAAGCCGGTTCCACCCGGTTTTCTCCGGTTTTAACCAGCTTTAACCGGTTCAATCCGCTTTTATCCAGTTTAAACCGGTTCTATCTTGTTCTATCCGGTTGAAACCGGTTTAAACCGGTTCAATCCGTTTTTTCCGGTTTAAACCGGTTTCAACCAGTTCATTCCGGTTTTATCCGGTTTAAGCCGGATCAATCCGGTTTAAACCGTTTCAATCTGATTTTATCCGGTTTAAACCGGTTTAAACCGCTTCAATCCGGTTTTATCCGGTTTAAACCGGTTCTATCCAGTTCTATCCGGTTGAAACCGGTTTAAACCGGTTCAATCCGGTTTTATCCGGTTTAAACCGGTTCAATCCGGTTTTATCCGGTTTAAACCAGTTCAATCCGGTTTTATCCGGTTTAAACCGGTTTAAACTGGTTCAATCCGGTTTTATCCGGTTTAAACCGGTTCTATCCGGTTCTATCCGGTTTGAACCGGTTCAATCCGGTTTTATCCGGTTTAAACCGGTTTAAGCCGGTTCAATCCGGTTTTATCCAGTTTAAACCGGTTCTATCCGGTTCTATCCGGTTGAAACCAGTTTAAACCGGTTCAATCCGGTTTTATCCGGTTTAAACCGGTTCAATCCGATTTTATCCGGTTTAAACCGGTTCATTCCGGTTTTATCCGGTTAAAACCGGTTTGAAACGTTTCAATCCGGTTTTATCCGGTTTAAAACGGTTCATTCCAGTTTTATCCGTTTAAAACCGGTTTGAAACGGTTCAATCCGGTTTTATCCGGTTTAAACCGGTTCGATCCGTTTTTATCCGGTTTAAACCAGTTCACTCCGGTTTTATCCGGTTTAAACCGGTTTGAACCGGTTCAATCCGGTTTTATCTGGTTTAAACCGGTTCAATCTGGTTTTATCCTGTTGAAACCGGTTTTATCCGGTTTAGACCGGTTTAAACCAGTTCAATCCGGTTTTAATCGGCTTAAACTGGTTCAATCTGGTTTTATCCGGTTTAAACCGCTTTAAAACGGTTTAATCCGGTTTTGTCCGGTTTAAACCAGTTTGAACCAGTTCAATCCGGTTTTATCCGGTTTAAACCGGTTTAAACCGGTTCAATCTGGTTTTATCTCGTTTAGACCGGTTCTATCCGGTTCTATCCTTTTTAAATCGGATTAAACTGTTTCTGTCCTGTTCTATCCTGTTTTAACTGGATTAAACCAGTTCAATCCGGTTTTATCCTGTTTAAACCGGTTTAAACCCTTTCAATCCGTTTTTATCCGGTTTCAACCGGTTTACAGCGGTTCAATCCGGTTTTATCCGGTTTATACCGTTTCTATCCGGTTCTATCCGTTTTAAACCGGTTTAAACCGGTTCATTCCGGTTTTATCCGGTTTAAACCTGTTTGAACCGGTTCAATCCGGTCTTATCCGGTTTAAACCGGTTTAAACCGGTTCATTCCGGTTTTATCCGGTTTAAACCTGTTTGAACCGGTTCAATCAGGTTTTATCCGGTTTAAACCGGTTTAAGCCGGTTCAATCTGGTTTTATCCAGTTTAAACCGGTTCTATCCGGTTCTATCCGGTTGAAACCATTTTAAACCGGTTCAATCCGGTTTTATCCGGTTTAAACCGGTTTAAGCTGGTTCAATCGGGTTTTATCCAGTTTAAACTGGTTCTATCCGGTTCTATCCGGTTGAAACCGGTTTAATCCGGTTCAATCCGGTTTGATCCGGTTTAAACCGGTTCAATCTGGTTTTATCCGGTTTAAACCGGTTTTAACCGATTCAATCCGGTTTATCCAGTATAAACTGGTTTAATCCGTTTCAATCCAGGTTTATCCGGTTTAAAGCGATTTAAACCGGTTCAGTCCGGTTTTATCCAGTTTAAACCGGTTTAAACCGGATCAATCCGGTTTTATCCGGTTTCAACCGGTTTTACCCGGTTCTATACGGTTTAAACGTGTTTAAACCTGTTCAATCCGATATCATCCGGTTTAAACCGATTCAACCCAGTTTTATCCGGTTTAAACCGGTTTAAGCTGGTTCAATCCGGTTTTATCCAGTTTAAACCGGTTTTATCCGTTTTAAACCGGTTTAATCCAGTTCAATCCTGTTTTATCCGGTTTAAACCGTTGCTATCCGGTTCTATCCGTTTTAAACCGGTTTAAAAAAGTTCATTCCGGTTTTATCAGGTTTAAACCGGTTTGAACCGGTTCAATCCGGTTTAAACCAGTTTAAGCCGGTTCAATCCGTTTTTATGCGGTTTAAACCGGTTCAATCTGATTTTATGCGGTTTAAACCAGTTTGAACCGGTTCAATCCGGTTTTATCCTGTTTAAACCGGTATAAACCGGTTCAATCCGGTTTTATCTCGTTTAAACTGGTTCTGTCCGGTTCTATGCTGTTAAAATCGGTTTAAACCGGTTCTATCCTGTTCTATCCTGTTTTAACCGGTTAAACCAGTTCAATCCGGTTTTATCCAGTTTAAACCGGTGCTATTCGTTTCCATCTGGTTTAAAAGGGTTTAAACTGGTTCAATCCGGTTTTATACGTTTTAAACCAGTTCAATCTGATTTTATCCGGTTTAAACTGGTTCAATTTGGTTTTATCCGGTTTAAACCGGTTTGAACCGGTTCAATCCGGTTTTATCCGGTTTAAACCAGTTTAAACCGGGTCAATCCGGTTTTATCCGGTTTCAACCTCTTCAATCCGGTTTTCTCCAGTTTAAACCGGTTTATACCAGTTCAATCCGGTTTTATCCGCTTTAAACCGGTTCTATCCGGTTCTATCCGGTTTAAACCGGTTCTATCCGGTTCTATCTGCTTTAAGCCGGTTTAAACCGGTTCAATCCGGTTTTATCCGGTTTAACCGGTTCAATCCGGTTTTATCCGGTTTAAACCGGTTCATTCCGGTTTTATCCTCTTAAAACCGGTTTGAAACGTTTCAATCCGGTTTTATCCGGTTTAAACCGGTTCATTCCGGTTTTATCCGGTTTAAACCGGTTCAATCCGTTTTTATCCAGTTTAAACCAGTTCACTCCGGTTTTATCCGGTTTAAACCGGTTTGAACCGGTTCAATCCGGTTTTATCTGGTTTAAACCGTTTCAATATGGTTTTATCCGGTTTAAACCGGTTTTATCCGGTTTAGACCGGTTTAAACCAGTTCAATCCGGTTTTAATCGGCTTAAACTGGTTCAATCTGGTTTTATCCGGTTTAAACCAGTTTGAACCGGTTCAATCCGGTTTTATCCGGTTTAAACCGGTTTAAACCGGTTCAATCCGGTTTTATCTCATTTAGACCGGTTCTATCCGGTTCTATCCTTTTTAAATCGGATTAAACTGGTTCTATCCTGTTCTATCCTGTTTTAACTGGATTAAACCAGTTCAATCCGGTTTTATCCGGTTTAAACCGGTTCTATCCGTTTCTATCTGATTTAAACGGGTTTAAACTGGTTCAATCCGGTTTTATCCGGTTTAAACCGGTTTAAACTGGGTCAATCCGGTTTTATCCAGTTTTAACCTGCTCAATCCGGTTTTCTCCAGTTTAAACCAGTTTAGACAGGTTCAATCCGGTTTTATCCAGTTTAAACCGGTTCTATCCGGTTGAAACCGGTTTAAAGCGGTTCAATCCAGTTTTATCCGGTTTAAACCAGTTCAGTCCGGTTTTATCCGCTTTAAACTGGTTTAAACCGGTTGAATCCGCTTTTATCCAGTTTAAACCGGTTCTATCCGGTTCTATCCGGTTTAAACCAGTTCTATCCGGTTCTATCTGGTTTAAACCGGTTTAAACCGGTTCAATCCGGTTTTATCCGGTTTAAACCGGTTTAAACTGGTTCAATCCGGTTTTATCTGGTTTAAACGGATTCTATCCGGTTTAAACCAGTTCTATCCGGTTTAAACCGGTTTAAACTGCTTCAATCCGGTTTTATCCGGTTTAAACCGGTTTAAACCGGTTCAATCCGGTTCTATCCGGTTTAAACCGGTTTGAGCCAGTTCATGCTGGTTTTATCCGGTTTAAACCGGATACCGGTTGAAACCGGCTCTATCCAGTTTAAACCGGTTTAAACCGGTTCTATCCGGTTCTATCTGGTTTAAACCGGTTTAAACCGGTTCAATCCGGTTTTATCCGGTTTAAACCGGTTTAAACTGGTTCAATCCGGTTTTATCTGGTTTAAACGGATTCTATCCGGTTTAAACCAGTTCTATCCGGTTGAAACCGGTTTAATCCGATTCAATCCGGTTTATCCAGTATAAACTGGTTTAATCCGTTTCAATCCGGTTTTATCCGGTTTAAACCGATTTAAACCGGTTCAGTCCGGTTTTATCCAGTTTAAACCGGTTATATCCGGTTTAAACCGGTATTAACCAGTTCAATCCGGTTTTATCCTGTTTAAACCGGTTTAAACCGGATCAATCCGGTTTTATCCGGCTTCAACCGGTTTTACCCAGTTCTATACGGTTAAAACATGTTTAAACCTGTTCAATCCGATATCATCCGGTTTAAACCGATTCAACCCAGTTTTATCCGGTTTAAACCGGTTTAAGCTGGTTCAATCCGGTTTTATCCAGTTTAAACCGGTTTTATCCGTTTTAAACCGGTTTAATCCAGTTCAATCCTGTTTTATCCGGTTTAAACCGTTGCTATCCGGTTCTATCCGTTTTAAACCGGTTTAAAAAAGTTCATTCCGGTTTTATCAGGTTTAAACCGGTTTGAACCGGTTCAATCCGGTTTAAACCAGTTTAAGCCGGTTCAATCCGTTTTTATGCGGTTTAAACCGGTTCAATCTGATTTTATGCGGTTTAAACCAGTTTGAACCGGTTCAATCCGGTTTAATCTGGTTTTAACCAGTTTAAGCCAGTTCAATCCAGTTTTATCCAGTTTAAACCGGTTCTATGCGGTTCTATCCGGTTGAAACCAGTTTAAACCGGTTCAATCCGGTTTTATCCGGTTTAAACCAGTTCAATCCTGTTTTATCCGGTTTAAACCGGTTCTATCCGGTTCTATACAGTTGAAACCGGTTTAAACCGGTTCAATCCGGTTTTATCCTGTTTAAACCGGTATAAACCGGTTCAATCCGGTTTTATCTCGTTTAATCCGGTTCTGTCCGGTTCTATCCTGTTAAAGTCGGTTTAAACCGGTTCTATCCTGTTCTATCCTGTTTTAACCGGTTAAACCAGTTCAATCCGGTTTTATCCAGTTTAAACCGGTTCTATTCGTTTCCATCTGGTTTAAAAGGGTTTAAACTGGTTCAATCCGGTTTTATACGTTTTAAACCAGTTCAATCTGATTTTATCCGGTTTAAACTGGTTCAATTTGGTTTTATCCGGTTTAAACCGGTTTGAACCGGTTCAATCCGGTTTTATCCGGTTTAAACCGGTTTAAACCGGGTCAATCCGGTTTTATCCGGTTTCAACCTCTTCAATCCGGTTTTCTCCAGTTTAAACCGGTTTATACCAGTTCAATCCGGTTTTATCCGCTTTAAACCGGTTCTATCCGGTTCTATCCGGTTTAAACCGGTTCTATCCGGTTCTATCTGCTTTAAGCCGGTTTAAACCGGTTCAATCCGGGTTTATCCGGTTTAAACCGGATCAATCCGGTTTTATCCGGTTTAAACCGGTTTAAACTGGTTCAATCCGGTTTTATCCGGTTTAAGCCGGTTCTATCCGGTTTAAACCGGTTTAAACCGGTTCAATCCGGTTTTATTCGGTTTAAACCGGTTTAAACCGGTTCAATCGGTTTTTATCTGGTTTAAACCGGATTAAACCAGTTCTATCCGGTTTTATCCAGTTTAAACCGGTTCAATCCGTTTTTTCCGGTTTAACCCGGTTTAAACCAGTTCATTCCGGTTTTATCCGGTTTAAGCCGGTTCAATCCGGTTTAAACCGTTTCAATCTGGTTTTATCCGGTTTTAACCGGTTTAAACCGCTTCAATCCGGTTTTATCCGGTTTCAACTGGTTCTATACAGTTCTATCCGGTTGAAACCGGTTTAAACCGGTTCAATCCGGTTTTATCCACTTTAAACCAGTTCAATCCAGTTTTATCCGGTTTAAACCGGTTTAAACCGGTTCAATCCGGTTTTATCCGGTTTAAACCAGTTTAAGCCGGTTCAATCTGGTTTTATCCAGTTTAAACCGGTTCTATCCGGTTCTATCCAGTTGAAACCAGTTTAAACCGGTTCAATCCGGTTTTATCCGGTTTCATACGGTTCAATCCGGTTTTATCCGGTTTAAACCGGTTCATTCCGGTTTTATCCTGTTAAAACCGGTTTGAAACGGTTCAATCCGGTTTTATCCGGTTTAACCGGTTCAATCCGGTTTTATCCGGTTTAAACCGGTTCATTCCGGTTTTATCCTGTTAAAACCGGTTTGAAACGTTTCAATCCGGTTTTATCCGGTTTAAACCGGTTCATTCCGGTTTTATCCGGTTTAAACCGGTTCAATCCGTTTTTACCCAGTTTAAACCAGTTCACTCCGGTTTTATCCGGTTTAAACCGGTTTGAACCGGTTCAATCCGGTTTTATCTGGTTTAAACCGGTTCAATATGGTTTTATCCGGTTTAAACCGGTTTTATCCGGTTTAGACCGGTTTAAACCAGTTCAGTCCGGTTTTATCCGCTTTAAACTGGTTTAAACCGGTTGAATCCGCTTTTATCCAGTTTAAACCGGTTCTATCCGGTTCTATCCGGTTTAAACCGGTTCTATCCGGTTCTATCTGGTTTAAACCGGTTTAAACCGGTTCAATCCGGTTTTATCCGGTTTAAACCGGTTTAAACTGGTTCAATCCGGTTTTATCTGCTTTAAACGGATTCTATCCGGTTTAAACCAGTTCTATCCGGTTTAAACCGGTTTAAACTGCTTCAATCCGGTTTTATCCGGTTTAAACCGGTTTAAACCGGTTCAATCCGGTTCTATCCGGTTTAAACCGGTTTGAGCCAGTTCATGCTGGTTTTATCCGGTTTAAACCGGATACCGGTTGAAACCGGCTCTATCCAGTTTAAACAGGTTTAAGCCGGTTCAATCCGGTTTTATCCAGTTTAAACCGGTTCAATCCGGTTTAAACCGTTTCAATCTGGTTTTATCCGGTTTGAACCAGTTTAAACCGCTTCAATCGGGTTTTATCCGGTTTAAACCGGTTCTATCCGGTTCTATCCGGTTGAAACCGGTTTAATCCGGTTCAATCCGGTTTGATCCGGTTTAAACCGGTTCAATCTGGTTTTATCCGTTTGAAACCGGTTTTAACCGATTCAATCCGGTTTATCCAGTATAAACTGGTTTAATCCGTTTCAATCCGGTTTTATCCGGTTTAAACCGATTTAAACCGGTTCAGTCCGGTTTTATCCGGTTTCAACCGGTTTTACCCGGTTCTATACGGTTAAAACATGTTTAAACCTGTTCAATCCGATTTCATCCGGTTTAAATAGATTCAACCCAGTTTTATCCGGTTTAAACCGGTTTAAGCTGGTTCAATCCGGTTTTATCCAGTTTAAACCGGTTTTATCCGTTTTAAACCGGTTTAATCCAGTTCAATCCTGTTTTATCCGGTTTAAACCGTTTCTATCCGGTTTAAACCGTTTCTATCCGGTTTAACCCGTTTCTATCCGTTTTAAACGGGTTTAAACCAGTTCATTCCGGTTTTATCAGGTTTAAACCGGTTTGAACCGGTTCAATACGGTTTAAACCAGTTTAAGCCGGTTCAATCCGGTTTTATCCGGTTTAAACCGGTTCAATCTGATTTTATGCGGTTTAAACCAGTTTGAACCGGTTCAATCCGGTTTAATCCGGTTTAAACCGGTTTAAGCCAGTTCAATCCAGTTTTATCCAGTTTAAACCGGTTCTATCCTGTTCTATCCGGTTGAAACCAGTTTAAACCGGTTCAATCCGGTTTTATCCGGTTTAAACCAGTTCAATCCTGTTTTATCCGGTTTAAACCGGTTCTATCCGGTCCTATACAGTTGAAACTGGTTTAAACCGGTTCAATCTGGTTTTATCCGGTTTAAACCGGTTCGGTCTGGTTTTATCCGGTTTAAACCGGTTTAAAACGGTTCAATCCGTTTTTATCCGGTTTAAACCGGTTCTATGCTGTTTATACCAGTTTAAGCCTGTTCAATCGGGTTTTATCCGGTTTAGACCTGTTTAAGCCGGTTCATTCCGGTTTTATCCAGTTTAAAACGGTTCTATCCGGTTCTACCCGGTTGAAACCAGTTTAAACCGGTTCAATCCGTTTTTATCCAGTTTAAACCTGTTTGAACCGGTTCAATCCGGTTTTATCCGGTTTAAACCGGTTTAAGCCGGCTCAATCCGGTTTTATCCAGTTTAAACCGGTTCAATCTGGTTTAATCCGGTTTAAACCGGTTTAAGCCGGTTCAATCCGCTTTTATCCAGTTTAAACCGGTTCTATCCAGTTCTATCCGGTTGAAACCAGTTTAAACCGGTTCAATCCAGTTTTATCCGGTTTAAACCGGTTTAAGCTGGTTCAATCCGGTTTTATCCGGTTTAAACCGGTTCAATCTTGTTTTATCCGGTTTAAACCGGTTGAAACCAGTTCAATCCGGTTTTATCTGGTTTAGACCAGTTCAAACCGGTTCAATCCGGTTTTATCCAGTTTAAACCGGTTCAGTCTGGTTTTATCCGGTTTCAACCGGTTTAAACCGGTTCAATCCGGTTTTATCCGTTTGAAACCGGTTCTATGCTGTTTATACCAGTTTAAGCCTGTTCAATCGGGTTTTATCCGGTTTAGACCCGTTTAAGCCGGTTCATTCCAGTTTTATCCAGTTTAAACCGGTTTAAACCCTTTCAATCCGTTTTTATCCGGTTTCAACCGGTTTACACCGGTTCAATCCGGTTTTATCCGGTTAAAACCGTTTCTCTCCACTTCTATCCGTTTTAAACCGGTTTAAACCAGTTCATTCCGGTTTTATCCGGTTTAAACCGGTTTGAACCGGTTCAATCCGGTTTTATGCGGTTTAAACAGGTTTAAGCCGGTTCAATCCGGTTTTATCCGGTTTAAACCGGTTTAATCCTGTTTAAACCGGTTTAAGCTGGTTCAATCCGGTTTTATCCAGTTTAAACCGGTTCTATCCGGTTCTATCCGGTTGAAACCAGTTTATACCGTTTCAATCCGGTTTTATCCGGTTTAAACCGGTTTAAACCAGTTCATTCCGGTTTTATCCGGTTTAAACCTGTTTGAACCGGTTCAATCCGGTCTTATCCGGTTTAAACCGGTTTAAGCCGGTTCAATCCGGTTTTATCCGGTTTAAACCGGTTCAATCAGGTTTTATCCGGTTTAAACCGGTTTAAGCCGGTTCAATCCGGTTTTATCCAGTTTAAACCGGTTCCATCCGGTTCTATCCGGTTGAAACCATTTTAAACCGGTTCAATCTGGTTTTATCCGGTTTAAACCGGTTTAAGCTGGTTCAATCGGGTTTTATCCGGTTTAAACTGGTTCTATCCGGTTCTATCCGGTTGAAACCGGTTTAATCCGGTTCAATCCGGTTTGATCCGGTTTAAACCGGTTCAATCTGGTTTTATCCGGTTTAAACCGGTTTTAACCGATTCAATACGGTTTATCCAGTATAAACTGGTTTAATCCGTTTCAATCCAGTTTTTTCCGGTTTAAACCGATTTAAATCGGTTCAGTCCGGTTTTATCCAGTTTAAACCGGTTATATCCGGTTTAAACCGGTATAAACCAGTTCAATCCGGTTTTATCCTGTTTAAACCGGTTTAAACCGGATCAATCCGGTTTTATCCGGTTTCAATGGGTTTTACCCGGTTCTATACGGTTTAAACATGTTTAAACCTGTTCAATCCGATTTCATCCGGTTTAAACCGATTCAACCCAGTTTTATCCGGTTTAAACCGGTTTAAGCTGGTTCAATCCGGTTTTATCCAGTTTAAACCGGTTTTATCCGTTTTAAACCGGTTTAATCCAGTTCAATCCTGTTTTATCCGGTTTAAACCGTTGCTATCCGGTTCTATCCGTTTTAAACCGGTTTAAAAAAGTTCATTCCGGTTTTATCAGGTTTAAACCGGTTTGAACCGGTTCAATCCGGTTTAAACCAGTTTAAGCCGGTTCAATCCGTTTTTATGCGGTTTAAACCGGTTCAATCTGATTTTATGCGGTTTAAACCAGTTTGAACCGGTTCAATCCGGTTTAATCTGGTTTTAACCAGTTTAAGCCAGTTCAATCCAGTTTTATCCAGTTTAAACCGGTTCTATCCGGTTCTATCCGGTTGAAACCAGTTTAAACCGGTTCAATCCTGTTTTAACCGGTTAAACCAGTTCAATCCGGTTTTATCCAGTTTAAACCGGTTCTATTCGTTTCCATCTGGTTTAAAAGGGTTTAAACTGGTTCAATCCGGTTTTATACGTTTTAAACCAGTTCAATCTGATTTTATCCGGTTTAAACTGGTTCAATTTGGTTTTATCCGGTTTAAACCGGTTTGAACCGGTTCAATCCGGTTTTATCCGGTTTAAACCGGTTTAAACCGGGTCAATCCGGTTTTATCCGGTTTCAACCTCTTCAATCCGGTTTTCTCCAGTTTAAACCGGTTTATACCAGTTCAATCCGGTTTTATCCGCTTTAAACCGGTTCTATCCGGTTCTATCCGGTTTAAACCGGTTCTATCCGGTTCTATCTGCTTTAAGCCGGTTTAAACCGGTTCAATCGGTTTTTATCTGGTTTAAACCGGATTAAACCGGTTCTATCCGGTTTTATCCAGTTTAAACCGGTTCAATCCGTTTTTTCCGGTTTAACCCGGTTTAAACCAGTTCATTCCGGTTTTATCCGGTTTAAGCCGGTTCAATCCGGTTTAAACCGTTTCAATCTGGTTTTATCCGGTTTTAACCGGTTTAAACCGCTTCAATCCGGTTTTATCCGGTTTCAACTGGTTCTATACAGTTCTATCCGGTTGAAACCGGTTTAAACCGGTTCAATCCGGTTTTATCCGCTTTAAACCAGTTCAATCCAGTTTTATCCGGTTTAAACCGGTTTAAACCAGTTCAATCCGGTTTTATCCGGTTTAAACCGGTTTAAGCCGGTTCAATCTGGTTTTATCCAGTTTAAACCGGTTCTACCCGGTTCTATCCAGTTGAAACCAGTTTAAACCGGTTCAATCCGGTTTTATCCGGTTTCAACCGGTTCAATCCGGTTTTATCTGGTTTAAACCGGTTCATTCCGGTTTTATCCTGTTAAAACCGGTTTGAAACGGTTCAATCCGGTTTTATCCGGTTTAACCGGTTCAATCCGGTTTTATCCGGTTTAAACCGGTTCATTCCGGTTTTATCCTGTTAAAACCGGTTTGAAACGTTTCAATCCGGTTTTATCCGGTTTAAACCGGTTCATTCCGGTTTTATCCGGTTTAAACCGGTTCAATCCGTTTTTATCCAGTTTAAACCAGTTCACTCCGGTTTTATCCGGTTTTAACCGGTTTGAACCGGTTCAATCCGGTTTTATCTGGTTTAAACCGGTTCAATATGGTTTTATCCGGTTTAAACCGGTTTTATCCGGTTTAGACCGGTTTAAACCAGTTCAATCCGGTTTTAATCGGCTTAAACTGGTTCAATCTGGTTTTATCCGGTTTAAACCAGTTTGAACCGGTTCAATCCGGTTTTATCCGGTTTAAACCGGTTTAAACCGGTTCAATCCGGTTTTATCTGGTTTAAACCGCTTCAATCGGGTTTTATCCGGTTTAAACCGGTTCTATCCGGTTCTATCTGGTTGAAACCGGTTTTAACCGATTCAATCCGGTTTATCCAGTATAAACTGGTTTAATCCGTTTCAATCCGGTTTTATCCGGTTTAAACCGATTTAAACCGGTTCAGTCCGGTTTTATCCAGTTTAAACCGGTTATATCCGGTTTAAACCGGTATTAACCAGTTCAATCCGGTTTTATCCTGTTTAAACCAGTTTAAACCGGATCAATCCGGTTTTATCCGGTTTCAACCGGTTTTACCCGGTTCTATACTGTTAAAACATGTTTAAACCTGTTCAATCCGATTTCATCCGGTTTAAACAGATTCAACCCAGTTTTATCCGGTTTAAACCGGTTTAAGCTGGTTCAATCCGGTTTTATCCAGTTTAAACCGGTTTTATCCGTTTTAAACCGGTTTAATCCAGTTCAATCCGGTTTTATCCGGTTTAAACCGTTTCTATCCGGTTTAAACCGTTTCTATCCGGTTTAAACCGTTTCTATCCGTTTTAAACCAGTTTAAACCAGTTCATTCCGGTTTTATCAGGTTTAAACCGGTTTGAACCGGTTCAATACGGTTTAAACCAGTTTAAGCCGGTTCAATCCGGTTTTATCCGGTTTAAACCGGTTCAATCTGATTTTATGTGGTTTAAAACAGTTTGAACCGGTTCAATCCGGTTTAATCCGGTTTAAACCGGTTTCAGCCAGTTCAATCCAGTTTTATCCGGTTTAAACCGGTTCTATCCTGTTCTATCCGGTTGAAACCAGTTTAAACCGGTTCAATCCGGTTTTATCCGGTTTAAACCAGTTCAATCCTGTTTTATCCGGTTTAAACCGGTTCTATCCGGTCCTATACAGTTGAAACTGGTTTAAACCGGTTCAATCCGGTTTTATCCGGTTTAAACCGGTTCAGTCTGGTTTTATCCGGTTTCAACCGGTTTAAACCGGTTCAATCCGGTTTTATCCGTTTGAAACCGGTTCTATGCTGTTTATACCAGTTTAAGCCTGTTCAATCGGGTTTTATCCGGTTTAGACCTGTTTAAGCCAGTTCATTCCAGTTTTATCCAGTTTAAACCGGTTTAAACCCTTTCAATCCGTTTTTATCCGGTTTCAACCGGTTTACACCGGTTCAATCCGGTTTTATCCGGTTAAAACCGTTTCTCTCCACTTCTATCCGTTTTAAACCGGTTTAAACCAGTTCATTCCGGTTTTATCCGGTTTAAACCGGTTTGAACCGGTTCAATCCGGTTTTATCCGGTTTAAACCGGTTTAAGCCGGTTCAATCCGGTTTTATCCGGTTTAAACCGGTTTAATCCTGTTTAAACCGGTTTAAGCTGCTTCAATCCGGTTTTATCCAGTTTAAACCAGTTCTATCCGGTTCTATCCGGTTGAAACCAGTTTATACCGGTTCAATCCGGTTTTATCCGGTTTAAACCGGTTCAATCTGGTTTTATCCGGTTTAAACCATTTCAATCCGGTTTTATCCGGTTTAAACCGGTTCATTCCGGTTTTATCCGGTTAAAACCGGTTTGAAATGCTTCAATCCTGTTTTTTCCGGTTTAAACTGGTTCAGTCCGGTTTTATCCTGTTTAAACCAGTTCATTCCGGTTTTATCCGGTTTAAACCGGTTCAATCCGGTTTTATCCGGTTTAAACCAGTTCACTCTGGTTTTATCCGTTTTAAACCGGTTTGAACCGGTTCAATCCGGTTTTATCCGGTTTAAACCTGTTTAAGCTGGTTCAATCCGGTTTTATCCAGTTTAAAACGGTTCTATCCGGTTCTATCCAGTTGAAACCGGTTTAAACCAGTTCAATCCGGTTTTATCCAGTTAAAACCGGTTCAATCCGGTTTTATCCGGTTTAAACCTGTTCTATCCGGTTTAAACCCGTTTAAGCCAGTTCAATCCGGTTTTATCCAGTTTAAACCGGTCGTATCCGGTTTAAACCGGTTTAGGCCGGTTCATTCCGGTTTTATCAGTTTTAAACCGGTTTAAAATGCTTCAATCCGTTTATATCCGGTTTCAACCGGTTTCAACCGGTTCAATCCGGTTTTATCCGGTTTAAACCAGTTCATTCCGGTTTTATCCGGTTTAAACCGGTTTGAACCGGTTCAATCCGGTTTTATCTGGTTTAAACCGGTTTTATCCGGTTTAGACCAGTTCATTCCGGTTCTATCCGGTTGAAACCGGTTTGAACCGGTTCAATCCGGTTTTATCTGGTTTAAACCGGTTTTATCCGGTTTAGACCAGTTCATTCCGGTTCTATCCGGTTGAAACCGGTTTGAGCCGGTTCATGCCGGTTTTATCCGGTTTAAACCGGATACCGGTTTAAACCGGCTCTATCCAGTTTAAACAGGTTTAAGCCGGTTCAATCCGGTTTTATCCAGTTTAAACCGGTTCAATCCGTTTTTTCCGGTTTAAACCGGTTTAAACCAGTTCATTCCGGTTTTATCCGGCTTAAACCGGTTCAATATGGTATTATCCGGTTTAAACTGGTTCAATTTGGTTTTATTCCGTTTAAACCGGTTTTATCCGGTTTAAACCGGTATAAACCAGTTCAATCCGGTTTTATCCTGTTTAAACCAGTCCTATCGGGTTTAAACAGGTTTAGGCCGGTTCATTCCGGTTTTATCAGTTTTAAACCGGTTTAAACTGCTTCAATCCGTTTATATCCGGTTTAAACCGGTTACAACCGGTTCAATCCGGTTTTGTCCGGTTTAAACCGGTTTAAGCCGGTTCCATCCGGTTTTCTCCGGTTTTAACCGGCTTTAACCGGTTCAATCTGCTTTTATCCAGTTTAAACCGGTTCTATCTGGTTCTATCCGGTTGAAACCGGTTTAAACTGGTTCAATCCGGTTTTATCCATTTTAAACCGGATCAATCCGTTTTTTCCGGTTTAAACCAGTTTATTCCGGTTTTATCCGGTTTAAGCCGGTTCAATCCGGTTTTATCCAGTTTAAACCGGTTCGATCCGGTTCTATCCGGTTGAAAAAAGTTTAAACCGGTTCAATCCGGTTTTATCCGGTTTAAACCGGTTTTATCCGGTTTAGACCAGTTTAAACCAGTTCAATCCGGTTTTAATCAGCTTAAACCGGTTCAATCTGGTTTTATCCAGTTTAAACCGCTTTAAAACGGTTTTATCCGGTTTTATCCAGTTTAAACCAGTTTGAACCGGTTCAATCCGGTTTTATCCGGTTTAAACCGGTTCAATCCGGTTTAAACCGGTTTAAGCCGGATCAATCCGGTTTTATCCAGTTTAAACCGGTTCTATCCGGTTCTATCTGGTTGAAACCATTTTAAACCAGTTCAATCCGGTTTTATCCGGTTTAAACCAGTTCACTCCGGTTTTATCCGGTTTAAACTGGTTTGTACCGGCTCAATCCAGTTTTATCCGGTTTAAACCGGTTTAAGCTGGTTCAATCCGGTTTTATCCAGTTTAAACCGGTTCTATCCGGTTCTATCTGGTGGAAACCGGTTTAAACCAGTTCAATCCGGTTTTCTCAGGTTAAAACCGGTTCAATCTGGTTTTATCCGGTTTAAACCGGTTTAAACCGGTTCAATCGGTTTTATCCAGTTTAAACCAGTTCTATCCGGTTTAAACCAGTTTAATCCAGTTCAATCCGGTTTTCTCCGGTTTAAACCGGTTTAAGCCGGTTCCACCCGGTTTTCTCCGGTTTTAACCAGCTTTAACCGGTTCAATCCGCTTTTATCCAGTTTAAACCGGTTCTATCTGGTTCTATCCGGTTGAAACCGGTATAAACCGGTTCAATCCGGTTTTATACGGTTTAAACCGGTTCATTCCGGTTTCATCTGGTTTGAACCGGTTTAAACCGGTTCTATCCGTTTTTATCCGGTTTAAACCGGTACAATCTTGTTTTATCCGGTTTAAACCGGTTTAAACCGGTTCAATCGGTTTTATCCGGTTTAAACCAGTTCATTCCGGTTTTATCCGGTTTAAACCGGTTTGAACCGGTTCAATCCGGTTTTATCTGGCTTAAACCGGTTTTATCCGGTTTAGACCAGTTCATTCCGGTTCTATCCGGTTGAAACCGGTTTGAACCGGTTCAATCCGGTTTTATCTGGTTTAAACCGGTTTTATCCGGTTTAGACCAGTTCATTCCGGTTCTATCCGCTTTAAACCAGTTCAATCCAGTTTTATCCGGTTTAAACCGGTTTAAACCGGTTCAATCCGGTTTTATCCGGTTTAAACCGGTTTAAGCTGGTTCAATCCGGTTTTATCCAGTTTAAACCGGTTCTATCCGGTTCTATCTGGTTGAAACCGGTTTAAACCAGTTCAATCCGGTTTTCTCAGGTTAAAACCGGTTCAATCTGGTTTTATCCGGTTTAAACCGGTTTAAACTGGTTCAATCGGTTTTATCCAGTTTAAACCAGTTCTATCCAGTTTAAACCAGTTTAATCCAGTTCAATCCGGTTTTATCCAGTTTAAACCGGTCCTATCGAGTTTAAACAGGTTTAGGCTGGTTCATTCCGGTTTAATCAGTTTTAAACCAGTTTAAACTGCTTCAATCCGTTTATATTCGGTTTAAACTGGTTACAACCGGTTCAATCCGGTTTTCTCCGGTTTAAACCGGTTTAAGCCGGTTCCACCCGGTTTTCTCCGGTTTTAACCGGCTTTAACCGGTTCAATCCGCTTTTATCCAGTTTAAACCGGTTCTATCTTGTTCTATCCGGTTGAAACCGGTTTAAACCGGTTCAATCCGTTTTTTCCGGTTTAAACCGGTTTCAACCAGTTCATTCCGGTTTTATCCGGTTTAAGCCGGATCAATCCGGTTTAAACCGTTTCAATCTGATTTTATCTGGTTTAAACCGGTTTATACCGCTTCAATCCGGTTTTATCCGGTTTAAACCGGTTCTATCCAGTTCTATCCGGTTGAAACCGGTTTAAACCGGTTCAATCCGGTTTTATCCGGTTTAAACCAGTTCAATCCGTTTTTATCCGGTTTAAACCGGTTTAAACCGGTTCAATCCGGTTTTATCCGGTTTAAACCGGTTCTATCCGGTTCTATCCGGTTTGAACCGGTTCAATCCGGTTTTATCCGGTTTAAACCGGTTTAAGCCGGTTCAATCCGGTTTTATCCAGTTTAAACCGGTTCTATCCGGTTCTATCCGGTTGAAACCAGTTTAAACCGGTTCAATCCGTTTTTATCCGGTTTAAACCGGTTCAATCCGATTTTATCCGGTTTAAACCGGTTCATTCCGGTTTTATCCAGTTAAAACCGGTTTGAAACGTTTCAATCCGGTTTTATCCGGTTTAAAACGGTTCATTCCGGTTTTATCCGTTTAAAACCGGTTTGAAACGGTTCAATCCGGTTTTATCCGGTTTAAACCGGTTCGATCCGTTTTTATCCGGTTTAAACCAGTTCACTCCGGTTTTATCCGGTTTAAACCGGTTTGAACCGGTTCAATCCGGTTTTATCTGGTTTAAACCGGTTCAATCTGGTTTTATCCTGTTGAAACCGGTTTTATCCGGTTTAGACCGGTTTAAACCAGTTCAATCCGGTTTTAATCGGCTTAAACTGGTTCAATCTGGTTTTATCCGGTTTAAACCGCTTTAAAACGGTTTAATCCGGTTTTATCCGGTTTAAACCAGTTTGAACCAGTTCAATCCGGTTTTATCCGGTTTAAACCGGTTTAAACCGGTTCAATCCGGTTTTATCTGGTTTAAACCGGTTCTATCCGGTTCTATCCAGTTTAAACCAGTTTAATCCAGTTCAATCCGGTTTTATCCAGATTAAACCAGTCCTATCGGGTTTAAACAGGTTTAGGCCGGTTCATTCCGGTTTTATCAGTTTTAAACCAGTTTAAACTGCTTCAATCCGTTTATATCCGGTTTAAACCGGTTACAGCCGGTTCAATCCGGTTTTCTCTGGTTTAAACCGGTTTAAGCCGGTTCCACCCGGTTTTCTCCGGTTTTAACCGGCTTTAACCGGTTCAATCCGCTTTTATCCAGTTTAAACCGGTTCTATCTGGTTCTATCCGGTTGAAACCGGTTTAAACCGGTTCAATCGGTTTTATCCAGTTTAAACCGGTTCAATCCGTTTTTTCCGGTTTAAACAGGTTTAAACCAGTTCATTCCGGTTTTATCCGGTTTAAACCGGTTCAATCTGGTTTAAACCGTTTCAATCTGGTTTTATCTGGTTTGAACCGGTTTAAACCGCTTCAATCCGGTTTTATCCAGTTTAAACCGGTTCTATCCGGTTCTATCCGGTTGAAACCGGTTTAAACCGGTTCAATCTGGTTTTATCCAGTTTAAACCGGTTTTACCCGATTCAGTCCGGTTTATCCAGTATAAACTGGTTTAATCCGGTTCAATCCGGTTTTATCCGCTTTAAACCGGTTTAAACCGGTTCAATCCGTTTTTATCTGGTTTAAACCGGATTAAACCGGTTCTATCCGGTTTTATCCATTTTAAACCGGTTCAGTCCGTTTTTTCCGGTTTAAACCGGTTTCAACCAGTTCATTCCGGTTTTATCCGGTTTAAGCCGGATCAATCCGGTTTAAACCGTTTCAATCTGATTTTATCCGGTTTTAACCGGTTTAAACCGCTTCAATCCGGTTTTATCCGGTTTAAACCGGTTTTATCCGGTTTAGACCAGTTTAAACCTGATCAATCCGGTTTTAATCAGCTTAAACCTGTTCAATCTGGTTTTATCCAGTTTAAACCGCTTTAAAACGGTTTTATGCGGTTTTATCCGGTTTAAACCAGTTTGAACCGGTTCAATCCGGTTTTATCCGGTTTAAACCGGTTTAAGCTGGTTCATTCCGGTTTTATCCAGTTTAAACCGGTTCTATCCGGTTCTATCTGGTTGAAACCGGTTTAAACCAGTTCAATCCGGTTTTCTCAGGTTAAAACCGGTTCAATCTGGTTTTATCCGGTTTAAACCGGTTTAAACTGGTTCAATCGGTTTTATCCAGTTTAAACCAGTTCTATCCAGTTTAAACCAGTTTAATCCAGTTCAATCCGGTTTTATCCGGTTTAAACCGGTCCTATCGAGTTTAAACAGGTTTAGGCTGGTTCATTCCGGTTTTATCAGTTTTAAACCAGTTTAAACTGCTTCAATCCGTTTATATTCGGTTTAAACCGGTTACAACCGGTTCTATCCGGTTTTCTCCGGTTTAAACCGGTTTAAGCCGGTTCCACCCGGTTTTCTCCGGTTTTAACCGGCTTTAACCGTTTCAATCCGGTTTTATCCAGTTTAAACCGGTTTTATCCGTTTTAAACCGGTTTAATCCAGTTCAATCCGGTTTTATCCGGTTTAAACCGTTTCTATCCGGTTTAAACCGTTTCTATCCGGTTTAAACCGTTTCTATCCGTTTTAAACCAGTTTAAACCAGTTCATTCCGGTTTTATCAGGTTTAAACCGGTTTGAACCGGTTCAATACGGTTTAAACCAGTTTAAGCCGGTTCAATCCGGTTTTATCCGGTTTAAACCGGTTCAATCTGATTTTATGTGGTTTAAAACAGTTTGAACCGGTTCAATCCGGTTTAATCCGGTTTAAACCGGTTTCAGCCAGTTCAATCCAGTTTTATCCGGTTTAAACCGGTTCTATCCTCTTCTATCCGGTTGAAACCAGTTTAAACCGGTTCAATCCGGTTTTATCCGGTTTAAACCAGTTCAATCCTGTTTTATCCGGTTTAAACCGGTTCTATCCGGTCCTATACAGTTGAAACTGGTTTAAACCGGTTCAATCCGGTTTTATCCGGTTTAAACCGGTTCAGTCTGGTTTTATCCGGTTTAAACCGGTTTAAAACGGTTCAATCCGGTTTTATCCGGTTTAAACCGGTTTAAAACGGTTCAATCCGGTTTTATCCAGTTTAAACCGGTTCTATCCGGTTCTACCCGGTTGAAACCAGTTTAAACCGGTTCAATCCGGTTTTATCCAGTTTAAACCTGTTTGAACCGGTTCAATCCGGTTTTATCCGGTTTAAACTGGTTTAAGCCGGCTCAATCCGGTTTTATCCAGTTTAAACCGGTTCAATCTGGTTTTATCCGGTTTAAACCAGTTTAAGCCGGTTCAATCTGCTTTTATCCAGTTTAAACCGGTTCTATCCGGTTCTATCCGGTTGAAACCAGTTTAAACTGGTTCAATCCAGTTTTATCCGGTTTAAACCGGTTTAAGCTGGTTCAATCCGGTTTTATCCGGTTTAAACCGGTTCAATCTTGTTTTATCCGGTTTAAACCGGTTGAAACCAGTTCAATCCGGTTTTATCTGGTTTAGACCAGTTCAAACCGGTTCAATCCGGTTTTATCCAGTTTAAACCGGTTCAGTCTGGTTTTATCCGGTTTCAACCGGTTTAAACCGGTTCAATCCGGTTTTATCCGTTTGAAACCGGTTCTATGCTGTTTATACCAGTTTAAGCCTGTTCAATCGGGTTTTATCCGGTTTAGACCTGTTTAAGCCAGTTCATTCCAGTTTTATCCAGTTTAAACCGGTTTAAACCCTTTCAATCCGTTTTTATCCGGTTTCAACCGGTTTACACCGGTTCAATCCGGTTTTATCCGGTTAAAACCGTTTCTCTCCACTTCTATCCGTTTTAAACCGGTTTAAACCAGTTCATTCCGGTTTTATCCGGTTTAAACCGGTTTGAACCGGTTCAATCCGGTTTTATCCGGTTTAAACCGGTTTAAGCCGGTTCAATCCGGTTTTATCCGGTTTAAACCGGTTTAATCCTGTTTAAACCGGTTTAAGCTGCTTCAATCCGGTTTTATCCAGTTTAAACCGGTTCTATCCGGTTCTATCCGGTTGAAACCAGTTTATACCGGTTCAATCCGGTTTTATCCGGTTTAAACCGGTTCAATCTGGTTTTATCCGGTTTAAACCATTTCAATCCGGTTTTATCCGGTTTAAACCGGTTCATTCCGGTTTTATCCGGTTAAAACCGGTTTGAAATGCTTCAATCCTGTTTTTTCCGGTTTAAACTGGTTCAGTCCGGTTTTATCCTGTTTAAACCAGTTCATTCCGGTTTTATCCGGTTTAAACCGGTTCAATCCGGTTTTATCCGGTTTAAACCAGTTCACTCTGGTTTTATCCGTTTTAAACCGGTTTGAACCGGTTCAATCCGGTTTTATCCGGTTTAAACCTGTTTAAGCTGGTTCAATCCGGTTTTATCCAGTTTAAAACGGTTCTATCCGGTTCTATCCAGTTGAAACCGGTTTAAACCAGTTCAATCCGGTTTTATCCAGTTAAAACCGGTTCAATCCGGTTTTATCCGGTTTGAACCTGTTCTATCCGGTTTAAACCCGTTTAAGCCAGTTCAATCCGGTTTTATCCAGTTTAAACCGGTCGTATCCGGTTTAAACCGGTTTAGGCCGGTTCATTCCGGTTTTATCAGTTTTAAACCGGTTTAAAATGCTTCAATCCGTTTATATCCGGTTTCAACCGGTTTCAACCGGTTCAATCCGGTTTTATCCGGTTTAAACCAGTTCATTCCGGTTTTATCCGGTTTAAACCGGTTTGAACCGGTTCAATCCGGTTTTATCTGGTTTAAACCGGTTTTATCCGGTTTAGACCAGTTCATTCCGGTTCTATCCGGTTGAAACCGGTTTGAACCGGTTCAATCCGGTTTTATCTGGTTTAAACCGGTTTTATCCGGTTTAGACCAGTTCATTCCGGTTCTATCCGGTTGAAACCGGTTTGAGCCGGTTCATGCCGGTTTTATCCGGTTTAAACTGGATACCGGTTTAAACCGGCTCTATCCAGTTTAAACAGGTTTAAGCCGGTTCAATCCGGTTTTATCCAGTTTAAACCGGTTCAATCCGTTTTTTCCGGTTTAAACCGGTTTAAACCAGTTCATTCCGGTTTTATCCGGCTTAAACCGGTTCAATATGGTATTATCCGGTTTAAACTGGTTCAATTTGGTTTTATTCCGTTTAAACCGGTTTTATCCGGTTTAAACCGGTATAAACCAGTTCAATCCGGTTTTATCCTGTTTAAACCAGTCCTATCGGGTTTAAACAGGTTTAGGCCGGTTCATTCCGGTTTTATCAGTTTTAAACCGGTTTAAACTGCTTCAATCCGTTTATATCCGGTTTAAACCGGTTACAACCGGTTCAATCCGGTTTTGTCCGGTTTAAACCGGTTTAAGCCGGTTCCATCCGGTTTTCTCCGGTTTTAACCGGCTTTAACCGGTTCAATCTGCTTTTATCCAGTTTAAACCGGTTCTATCTGGTTCTATCCGGTTGAAACCGGTTTAAACTGGTTCAATCCGGTTTTATCCATTTTAAACCGGATCAATCCGTTTTTTCCGGTTTAAACCGGTTTAAACCAGTTTATTCCGGTTTTATCCGGTTTAAGCCGGTTCAATCCGGTTTTATCCAGTTTAAACCGGTTCGATCCGGTTCTATCCGGTTGAAACCAGTTTAAACCGGTTCAATCCGGTTTTATCCGGTTTAAACCGGTTTTATCCGGTTTAGACCAGTTTAAACCAGTTCAATCCGGTTTTAATCAGCTTAAACCGGTTCAATCTGGTTTTATCCAGTTTAAACCGCTTTAAAACGGTTTTATCCGGTTTTATCCAGTTTAAACCAGTTTGAACCGGTTCAATCCGGTTTTATCCGGTTTAAACCGGTTCAATCCGGTTTAAACCGGTTTAAGCCGGATCAATCCGGTTTTATCCAGTTTAAACCGGTTCTATCCGGTTCTATCTGGTTGAAACCATTTTAAACCAGTTCAATCCGGTTTTATCCGGTTTAAACCAGTTCACTCCGGTTTTATCCGGTTTAAACTGGTTTGTACCGGCTCAATCCAGTTTTATCCGGTTTAAACCGGTTTAAGCTGGTTCAATCCGGTTTTATCCAGTTTAAACCGGTTCTATCCGGTTCTATCTGGTGGAAACCGGTTTAAACCAGTTCAATCCGGTTTTCTCAGGTTAAAACCGGTTCAATCTGGTTTTATCCGGTTTAAACCGGTTTAAACCGGTTCAATCGGTTTTATCCAGTTTAAACCAGTTCTATCCGGTTTAAACCAGTTTAATCCAGTTCAATCCGGTTTTCTCCGGTTTAAACCGGTTTAAGCCGGTTCCACCCGGTTTTCTCCGGTTTTAACCAGCTTTAACCGGTTCAATCCGCTTTTATCCAGTTTAAACCGGTTCTATCTGGTTCTATCCGGTTGAAACCGGTATAAACCGGTTCAATCCGGTTTTATACGGTTTAAACCGGTTCATTCCGGTTTCATCTGGTTTGAACCGGTTTAAACCGGTTCTATCCGTTTTTATCCGGTTTAAACTGGTACAATCTGGTTTTATCCGGTTTAAACCGGTTTAAACCGGTTCAATCGGTTTTATCCGGTTTAAACCAGTTCATTCCGGTTTTATCCGGTTTAAACCGGTTTGAACCGGTTCAATCCGGTTTTATCTGGTTTAAACCGGTTTTATCCGGTTTAGACCAGTTCATTCCGGTTCTATCCGGTTGAAACCGGTTTGAACCGGTTCAATCCGGTTTTATCTGGTTTAAACCGGTTTTATCCGGTTTAGACCAGTTCATTCCGGTTCTATCCGCTTTAAACCAGTTCAATCCAGTTTTATCCGGTTTAAACCGGTTTAAACCGGTTCAATCCGGTTTTATCCGGTTTAAACCGGTTTAAGCTGGTTCAATCCGGTTTTATCCAGTTTAAACCGGTTCTATCCGGTTCTATCTGGTTGAAACCGGTTTAAACCAGTTCAATCCGGTTTTCTCAGGTTAAAACCGGTTCAATCTGGTTTTATCCGGTTTAAACCGGTTTAAACTGGTTCAATCGGTTTTATCCAGTTTAAACCAGTTCTATCCAGTTTAAACCAGTTTAATCCAGTTCAATCCGGTTTTATCCAGTTTAAACCGGTCCTATCGAGTTTAAACAGGTTTAGGCTGGTTCATTCCGGTTTAATCAGTTTTAAACCAGTTTAAACTGCTTCAATCCGTTTATATTCGGTTTAAACCGGTTACAACCGGTTCAATCCGGTTTTCTCCGGTTTAAACCGGTTTAAGCCGGTTCCACCCGGTTTTCTCCGGTTTTAACCGGCTTTAACCGGTTCAATCCGCTTTTATCCAGTTTAAACCGGTTCTATCTTGTTCTATCCGGTTGAAACCGGTTTAAACCGGTTCAATCCGTTTTTTCCGGTTTAAACCGGTTTCAACCAGTTCATTCCGGTTTTATCCGGTTTAAGCCGGATCAATCCGGTTTAAACCGTTTCAATCTGATTTTATCTGGTTTAAACCGGTTTATACCGCTTCAATCCGGTTTTATCCGGTTTAAACCGGTTCTATCCAGTTCTATCCGGTTGAAACCGGTTTAAACCGGTTCAATCCGGTTTTATCCGGTTTAAACCAGTTCAATCCGTTTTTATCCGGTTTAAACCGGTTTAAACCGGTTCAATCCGGTTTTATCCGGTTTAAACCGGTTCTATCCGGTTCTATCCGGTTTGAACCGGTTCAATCCGGTTTTATCCGGTTTAAACCGGTTTAAGCCGGTTCAATCCGGTTTTATCCAGTTTAAACCGGTTCTATCCGGTTCTATCCGGTTGAAACCAGTTTAAACCGGTTCAATCCGGTTTTATCCGGTTTAAACCGGTTCAATCCGATTTTATCCGGTTTAAACCGGTTCATTCCGGTTTTATCCAGTTAAAACCGGTTTGAAACGTTTCAATCCGGTTTTATCCGGTTTAAAACGGTTCATTCCGGTTTTATCCGTTTAAAACCGGTTTGAAACGGTTCAATCCGGTTTTATCCGGTTTAAACCGGTTCGATCCGTTTTTATCCGGTTTAAACCAGTTCACTCCGGTTTTATCCGGTTTAAACCGGTTTGAACCGGTTCAATCCGGTTTTATCTGGTTTAAACCGGTTCAATCTGGTTTTATCCTGTTGAAACCGGTTTTATCCGGTTTAGACCGGTTTAAACCAGTTCAATCCGGTTTTAATCGGCTTAAACTGGTTCAATCTGGTTTTATCCGGTTTAAACCGCTTTAAAACGGTTTAATCCGGTTTTATCCGGTTTAAACCAGTTTGAACCAGTTCAATCCGGTTTTATCCGGTTTAAACCGGTTTAAACCGGTTCAATCCGGTTTTATCTGGTTTAAACCGGTTCTATCCGGTTCTATCCAGTTTAAACCAGTTTAATCCAGTTCAATCCGGTTTTATCCAGATTAAACCGGTCCTATCGGGTTTAAACAGGTTTAGGCCGGTTCATTCCGGTTTTATCAGTTTTAAACCAGTTTAAACTGCTTCAATCCGTTTATATCCGGTTTAAACCGGTTACAGCCGGTTCAATCCGGTTTTCTCCGGTTTAAACCGGTTTAAGCCGGTTCCACCCGGTTTTCTCCGGTTTTAACCGGCTTTAACCGGTTCAATCCGCTTTTATCCAGTTTAAACCGGTTCTATCTGGTTCTATCCGGTTGAAACCGGTTTAAACCGGTTCAATCGGTTTTATCCAGTTTAAACCGGTTCAATCCGTTTTTTCCGGTTTAAACAGGTTTAAACCAGTTCATTCCGGTTTTATCCGGTTTAAACCGGTTCAATCTGGTTTAAACCGTTTCAATCTGGTTTTATCTGGTTTGAACCGGTTTAAACCGCTTCAATCCGGTTTTATCCAGTTTAAACCGGTTCTATCCGGTTCTATCTGGTTGAAACCGGTTTAAACCGGTTCAATCTGGTTTTATCCAGTTTAAACCGGTTTTACCCGATTCAGTCCGGTTTATCCAGTATAAACTGGTTTAATCCGGTTCAATCCGGTTTTATCCGCTTTAAACCGGTTTAAACCGGTTCAATCCGTTTTTATCTGGTTTAAACCGGATTAAACCGGTTCTATCCGGTTTTATCCATTTTAAACCGGTTCAGTCCGTTTTTTCCGGTTTAAACCGGTTTCAACCAGTTCATTCCGGTTTTATCCGGTTTAAGCCGGATCAATCCGGTTTAAACCGTTTCAATCTGATTTTATCCGGTTTTAACCGGTTTAAACCGCTTCAATCCGGTTTTATCCGGTTTAAACCGGTTTTATCCGGTTTAGACCAGTTTAAACCTGATCAATCCGGTTTTAATCAGCTTAAACCTGTTCAATCTGGTTTTATCCAGTTTAAACCGCTTTAAAACGGTTTTATGCGGTTTTATCCGGTTTAAACCAGTTTGAACCGGTTCAATCCGGTTTTATCCGGTTTAAACCGGTTTAAGCTGGTTCATTCCGGTTTTATCCAGTTTAAACCGGTTCTATCCGGTTCTATCTGGTTGAAACCGGTTTAAACCAGTTCAATCCGGTTTTCTCAGGTTAAAACCGGTTCAATCTGGTTTTATCCGGTTTAAACCGGTTTAAACTGGTTCAATCGGTTTTATCCAGTTTAAACCAGTTCTATCCAGTTTAAACCAGTTTAATCCAGTTCAATCCGGTTTTATCCGGTTTAAACCGGTCCTATCGAGTTTAAACAGGTTTAGGCTGGTTCATTCCGGTTTTATCAGTTTTAAACCAGTTTAAACTGCTTCAATCCGTTTATATTCGGTTTAAACCGGTTACAACCGGTTCTATCCGGTTTTCTCCGGTTTAAACCGGTTTAAGCCGGTTCCACCCGGTTTTCTCCGGTTTTAACCGGCTTTAACCGTTTCAATCCGCTTTTATCCAGTTTAAACCGGTTCTATCTGGTTCTATCCGGTTGAAACCGGTTTAAACCGGTTCAATCCGTTTTTTCCGGTTTAAACCGGTTTCAACCAGTTCATTCCGGTTTTATCCGGTTTAAGCCGGTTCAATCCGGTTTAAACCGTTTCAATCTGGTTTTATCCGGTTTAAACCGGTTTAAACCGCTTCAATCCGGTTTTATCCGGTTTAAACCGGTTCTATCCAGTTCTATCCGGTTGAAACCGGTTTAAACCGGTTCAATCCGGTTTTATCCGGTTTAAACCAGTTCAATCCGGTTTTATCCGGTTTAAACCGGTTTAAACCGGTTCAATCCGGTTTTATCCGGTTTAAACCGGTTCTATCCGGTTCTATCCGGTTTGAACCAGTTCAATCCGGTTTTATCCGGTTTAAACCGGTTTAAGCCAGTTCAATCCGGTTTTATCCAGTTTAAACCGGTTCTATCCGGTTCTATCCGGTTGAAAGCAGTTTAAACCGGTTCAATCCGGTTTTATCCGGTTTAAACCGGTTCAATCCGATTTTATCCGGTTTAAACCGGTTCATTCCGGTTTTATCCGGTTAAAACCGGTTTGAAACGTTTCAATCCGGTTTTATCCGGTTTAAAACGGTTCATTCCAGTTTTATCCGTTTAAAACCGGTTTGAAACGGTTCAATCCGGTTTTATCCGGTTTAAACCGGTTCGATCCGTTTTTATCCCGTTTAAACCAGTTCACTCCGGTTTTATCCGGTTTAAACCGGTTTGAACCGGTTCAATCCGGTTTTATCTGGTTTAAACCGGTTCAATCTGTTTTTATCCTGTTGAAACCGGTTTTATCCGGTTTAGACCGGTTTAAACCAGTTCAATCCGGTTTTAATCGGCTTAAACTGGTTCAATCTGGTTTTATCCGGTTTGAACCACTTTAAAACGGTTTAATCCGGTTTTATCCGGTTTAAACCAGTTTGAACCAGTTCAATCCGGTTTTATCCGGTTTAAACCGGTTTAAGCCGGTTCCACCCGGTTTTCTCCGGTTTTAACCGGCTTTAACCGTTTCAATCCGCTTTTATCCAGTTTAAACCGGTTCTATCTGGTTCTATCCGGTTGAAACCGGTTTGAACCGGTTCAATCCGGTTTTATCCGGTTTAAACCGGTTTAAGCCAGTTCAATCCGGTTTTATCCAGTTTAAACCGGTTCTATCCGGTTCTATCCGGTTGAAACCAGTTTAAACCGGTTCAATCCGGTTTTATCCGGTTTAAACCGGTTCAATCCGATTTTATCCGGTTTAAACCGGTTCATTCCGGTTTTATCCGGTTAAAACCGGTTTGAAACGTTTCAATCCGGTTTTATCCGGTTTAAAATGGTTCATTCCGGTTTTATCCGTTTAAAACCGGTTTGAAACGGTTCAATCCGGTTTTATCCGGTTTAAACCGGTTCGATCCGTTTTTATCCCGTTTAAACCAGTTCACTCCGGTTTTATCCAGTTTAAACCGGTTTGAACCGGTTCAATCCGGTTTTATCTGGTTTAAACCGGTTCAATCTGTTTTTATCCTGTTGAAACCGGTTTTATCCGGTTTAGACCGGTTTAAACCAGTTCAATCCGGTTTTAATCGGCTTAAACTGGTTCAATCTGGTTTTATCCGGTTTGAACCGCTTTAAAACGGTTTAATCCGGTTTTATCCGGTTTAAACCAGTTTGAACCAGTTCAATCCGGTTTTATCCGGTTTAAACCGGTTTAAACCGGTTCAATCCGGTTTTATCTCGTTTAGACCGGTTCTATCCGGTTCTATCCTTTTTAAATCGGATTAAACTGTTTCTGTCCTGTTGTATCCTGTTTTAACTGGATTAAACCAGTTCAATCCGGTTTTATCCTGTTTAAACCGGTTTAAACCCTTTCAATCCGTTTTTATCCGGTTTCAACCGGTTTACAGCGGTTCAATCCGGTTTTATCCGGTTTATACCGTTTCTATCCGGTTCTATCCGTTTTAAACCGGTTTAAACCAGTTCATTCCGGTTTTATCCGGTTTAAACCTGTTTGAACCGGTTCAATCCGGTCTTATCCGGTTTAAACCGGTTTAAGCCGGTTCAATCCGGTTTTATCCGGTTTAAACCGGTTCAATCAGGTTTTATCCGGTTTAAACCGGTTTAAGCCGGTTCAATCCGGTTTTATCCAGTTTAAACCGGTTCCATCCGGTTCTATCCGGTTGAAACCATTTTAAACCGGTTCAATCTGGTTTTATCCGGTTTAAACCGGTTTAAGCTGGTTCAATCGGGTTTTATCCGGTTTAAACTGGTTCTATCCGGTTCTATCCGGTTGAAACCGGTTTAATCCGGTTCAATCCGGTTTGATCCGGTTTAATCCGGTTCAATCTGGTTTTATCCGGTTTAAACCGGTTTTAACCGATTCAATACGGTTTATCCAGTATAAACTGGTTTAATCCGTTTCAATCCAGTTTTTTCCGGTTTAAACCGATTTAAATCGGTTCAGTCCGGTTTTATCCAGTTTAAACCGGTTATATCCGGTTTAAACCGGTATAAACCAGTTCAATCCGGTTTTATCCTGTTTAAACCGGTTTAAACCGGATCAATCCGGTTTTATCCGGTTTCAATGGGTTTTACCCGGTTCTATACGGTTTAAACATGTTTAAACCTGTTCAATCCGATTTCATCCGGTTTAAACCGATTCAACCCAGTTTTATCCGGTTTAAACCGGTTTAAGCTGGTTCAATCCGGTTTTATCCAGTTTAAACCGGTTTTATCCGTTTTAAACCGGTTTAATCCAGTTCAATCCTGTTTTATCCGGTTTAAACCGTTGCTATCCGGTTCTATCCGTTTTAAACCGGTTTTAAAAAGTTCATTCCGGTTTTATCAGGTTTAAACCGGTTTGAACCGGTTCAATCCGGTTTAAACCAGTTTAAGCCGGTTCAATCCGTTTTTATGCGGTTTAAACCGGTTCAATCTGATTTTATGCGGTTTAAACCAGTTTGAACCGGTTCAATCCGGTTTAATCTGGTTTTAACCAGTTTAAGCCAGTTCAATCCAGTTTTATCCAGTTTAAACCGGTTCTATCCGGTTCTATCCGGTTGAAACCAGTTTAAACCGGTTCAATCCTGTTTTAACCGGTTAAACCAGTTCAATCCGGTTTTATCCAGTTTAAACCGGTTCTATTCGTTTCCATCTGGTTTAAAAGGGTTTAAACTGGTTCAATCCGGTTTTATACGTTTTAAACCAGTTCAATCTGATTTTATCCGGTTTAAACTGGTTCAATTTGGTTTTATCCGGTTTAAACCGGTTTGAACCGGTTCAATCCGGTTTTATCCGGTTTAAACCGGTTTAAACCGGGTCAATCCGGTTTTATCCGGTTTCAACCTCTTCAATCCGGTTTTCTCCAGTTTAAACCGGTTTATACCAGTTCAATCCGGTTTTATCCGCTTTAAACCGGTTCTATCCGGTTCTATCCGGTTTAAACCGGTTCTATCCGGTTCTATCTGCTTTAAGCCGGTTTAAACCGGTTCAATCGGTTTTTATCTGGTTTAAACCGGATTAAACCGGTTCTATCCGGTTTTATCCAGTTTAAACCGGTTCAATCCGTTTTTTCCGGTTTAACCCGGTTTAAACCAGTTCATTCCGGTTTTATCCGGTTTAAGCCGGTTCAATCCGGTTTAAACCATTTCAATCTGGTTTTATCCGGTTTTAACCGGTTTAAACCGCTTCAATCCGGTTTTATCCGGTTTCAACTGGTTCT
Source organism: Cynocephalus volans (assembly GCF_027409185.1). Classification (NCBI taxonomy): domain Eukaryota; kingdom Metazoa; phylum Chordata; class Mammalia; order Dermoptera; family Cynocephalidae; genus Cynocephalus; species Cynocephalus volans. The sequence continues at coordinate 69,428 of NW_026902455.1, forward strand.
ATACAGTTCTATCCGGTTGAAACCGGTTTAAACCGGTTCAATCCGGTTTTATCCGCTTTAAACCAGTTCAATCCAGTTTTATCCGGTTTAAACCGGTTTAAACCGGTTCAATCCGGTTTTATCCGGTTTAAACCGGTTTAAGCCGGTTCAATCTGGTTTTATCCAGTTTAAACCGGTTCTATCCGGTTCTATCCAGTTGAAACCAGTTTAAACCGGTTCAATCCGGTTTTATCCGGTTTCAACCGGTTCAATCCGGTTTTATCTGGTTTAAACCGGTTCATTCCGGTTTTATCCTGTTAAAACCGGTTTGAAACGGTTCAATCCGGTTTTATCCGGTTTAACCGGTTCAATCCGGTTTTATCCGGTTTAAACCGGTTCATTCCGGTTTTATCCTGTTAAAACCGGTTTGAAACGTTTCAATCCGGTTTTATCCGGTTTAAACCGATTTAAACCGGTTCAGTCCGGTTTTATCCAGTTTAAACCGGTTATATCCGGTTTAAACCGGTATTAACCAGTTCAATCCGGTTTTATCCTGTTTAAACCAGTTTAAACCGGATCAATCCGGTTTTATCCGGTTTCAACCGGTTTTACCCGGTTCTATACTGTTAAAACATGTTTAAACCTGTTCAATCCGATTTCATCCGGTTTAAACAGATTCAACCCAGTTTTATCCGGTTTAAACCGGTTTAAGCTGGTTCAATCCGGTTTTATCCAGTTTAAACCGGTTTTATCCGTTTTAAACCGGTTTAATCCAGTTCAATCCGGTTTTATCCGGTTTAAACCGTTTCTATCCGGTTTAAACCGTTTCTATCCGGTTTAAACCGTTTCTATCCGTTTTAAACCAGTTTAAACCAGTTCATTCCGGTTTTATCAGGTTTAAACCGGTTTGAACCGGTTCAATACGGTTTAAACCAGTTTAAGCCGGTTCAATCCGGTTTTATCCGGTTTAAACCGGTTCAATCTGATTTTATGTGGTTTAAAACAGTTTGAACCGGTTCAATCCGGTTTAATCCGGTTTAAACCGGTTTCAGCCAGTTCAATCCAGTTTTATCCGGTTTAAACCGGTTCTATCCTGTTCTATCCGGTTGAAACCAGTTTAAACCGGTTCAATCCGGTTTTATCCGGTTTAAACCAGTTCAATCCTGTTTTATCCGGTTTAAACCGGTTCTATCCGGTCCTATACAGTTGAAACTGGTTTAAACCGGTTCAATCCGGTTTTATCCGGTTTAAACCGGTTCTATGCTGTTTATACCAGTTTAAGCCTGTTCAATCGGGTTTTATCCGGTTTAGACCTGTTTAAGCCGGTTCATTCCGGTTTTATCCAGTTTAAACCGGTTCTATCCGGTTCTACCCGGTTGAAACCAGTTTAAACCGGTTCAATCCGGTTTTATCCAGTTTAAACCTGTTTGAACCGGTTCAATCCGGTTTTATCCGGTTTAAACCGGTTTAAGCCGGCTCAATCCGGTTTTATCCAGTTTAAACCGGTTCAATCTGGTTTTATCCGGTTTAAACCAGTTTAAGCCGGTTCAATCTGCTTTTATCCAGTTTAAACCGGTTCTATCCGGTTCTATCCGGTTGAAACCAGTTTAAACTGGTTCAATCCAGTTTTATCCGGTTTAAACCGGTTTAAGCTGGTTCAATCCGGTTTTATCCGGTTTAAACCGGTTCAATCTTGTTTTATCCGGTTTAAACCGGTTGAAACCAGTTCAATCCGGTTTTATCTGGTTTAGACCAGTTCAAACCGGTTCAATCCGGTTTTATCCAGTTTAAACCGGTTCAGTCTGGTTTTATCCGGTTTCAACCGGTTTAAACCGGTTCAATCCGGTTTTATCCGTTTGAAACCGGTTCTATGCTGTTTATACCAGTTTAAGCCTGTTCAATCGGGTTTTATCCGGTTTAGACCTGTTTAAGCCAGTTCATTCCAGTTTTATCCAGTTTAAACCGGTTTAAACCCTTTCAATCCGTTTTTATCCGGTTTCAACCGGTTTACACCGGTTCAATCCGGTTTTATCCGGTTAAAACCGTTTCTCTCCACTTCTATCCGTTTTAAACCGGTTTAAACCAGTTCATTCCGGTTTTATCCGGTTTAAACCGGTTTGAACCGGTTCAATCCGGTTTTATCCGGTTTAAACCGGTTTAAGCCGGTTCAATCCGGTTTTATCCGGTTTAAACCGGTTTAATCCTGTTTAAACCGGTTTAAGCTGCTTCAATCCGGTTTTATCCAGTTTAAACCGGTTCTATCCGGTTCTATCCGGTTGAAACCAGTTTATACCGGTTCAATCCGGTTTTATCCGGTTTAAACCGGTTCAATCTGGTTTTATCCGGTTTAAACCATTTCAATCCGGTTTTATCCGGTTTAAACCGGTTCATTCCGGTTTTATCCGGTTAAAACCGGTTTGAAATGCTTCAATCCTGTTTTTTCCGGTTTAAACTGGTTCAGTCCGGTTTTATCCTGTTTAAACCAGTTCATTCCGGTTTTATCCGGTTTAAACCGGTTCAATCCGGTTTTATCCGGTTTAAACCAGTTCACTCTGGTTTTATCCGTTTTAAACCGGTTTGAACCGGTTCAATCCGGTTTTATCCGGTTTAAAACTGTTTAAGCTGGTTCAATCCGGTTTTATCCAGTTTAAAACGGTTCTATCCGGTTCTATCCAGTTGAAACCGGTTTAAACCAGTTCAATCCGGTTTTATCCAGTTAAAACCGGTTCAATCCGGTTTTATCCGGTTTAAACCTGTTCTATCCGGTTTAAACCCGTTTAAGCCAGTTCAATCCGGTTTTATCCAGTTTAAACCGGTCGTATCCGGTTTAAACCGGTTTAGGCCGGTTCATTCCGGTTTTATCAGTTTTAAACCGGTTTAAAATGCTTCAATCCGTTTATATCCGGTTTCAACCGGTTTCAACCGGTTCAATCCGGTTTTATCCGGTTTAAACCAGTTCATTCCGGTTTTATCCGGTTTAAACCGGTTTGAACCGGTTCAATCCGGTTTTATCTGGTTTAAACCGGTTTTATCCGGTTTAGACCAGTTCATTCCGGTTCTATCCGGTTGAAACCGGTTTGAACCGGTTCAATCCGGTTTTATCTGGTTTAAACCGGTTTTATCCGGTTTAGACCAGTTCATTCCGGTTCTATCCGGTTGAAACCGGTTTGAGCCGGTTCATGCCGGTTTTATCCGGTTTAAACCGGATACCGGTTTAAACCGGCTCTATCCAGTTTAAACAGGTTTAAGCCGGTTCAATCCGGTTTTATCCAGTTTAAACCGGTTCAATCCGTTTTTTCCGGTTTAAACCGGTTTAAACCAGTTCATTCCGGTTTTATCCGGCTTAAACCGGTTCAATATGGTATTATCCGGTTTAAACTGGTTCAATTTGGTTTTATTCCGTTTAAACCGGTTTTATCCGGTTTAAACCGGTATAAACCAGTTCAATCCGGTTTTATCCTGTTTAAACCAGTCCTATCGGGTTTAAACAGGTTTAGGCCGGTTCATTCCGGTTTTATCAGTTTTAAACCGGTTTAAACTGCTTCAATCCGTTTATATCCGGTTTAAACCGGTTACAACCGGTTCAATCCGGTTTTCTCCGGTTTTAACCGGCTTTAACCGGTTCAATCTGCTTTTATCCAGTTTAAACCGGTTCTATCTGGTTCTATCCGGTTGAAACCGGTTTAAACCGGTTCAATCCGGTTTAATCCATTTTAAACCGGTTCAATCCGTTTTTTCCGGTTTAAACCGGTTTAAACCAGTTTATTCCGGTTTTATCCGGTTTAAGCCGGTTCAATCCGGTTTTATCCAGTTTAAACCGGTTCTATCCGGTTCTATCCGGTTGAAACCAGTTTAAACCGGTTCAATCCGGTTTTATCCGGTTTAAACCGGTTTAAACTGGTTCAATCCGGTTTTATCCGGTTTAAACCGGTTCTATCCGGTTTAAACCGGTTTAAACCGGTTCAATCCGGTTTTATTCGGTTTAAACCAGTTCAATCGGTTTTTATCTGATTTAAACCGGATTAAACCGGTTCTATCCGGTTTTATCCAGTTTAAACCGGTTCAATCCGTTTTTTCCGGTTTAACCCGGTTTAAACCAGTTCATTCCGGTTTTATCCGGTTTAAGCCGGTTCAATCCGGTTTAAACCGTTTCAATGTGGTTTTATCCGGTTTTAACCGGTTTAAACCGCTTCAATCCGGTTTTATCCGGTTTAAACTGGTTCTATACAGTTCTATCCGGTTGAAACCGGTTTAAACCGGTTCAATCCGGTTTTATCCGCTTTAAACCAGTTCAATCCAGTTTTATCCGGTTTAAACCGGTTTAAACCGGTTCAATCCGGTTTTATCCGGTTTAAACCGGTTTAAGCTGGTTCAATCCGGTTTTATCCAGTTTAAACCTGTTCTATCCGGTTCTATCTGGTTGAAACCGGTTTAAACCAGTTCAATCCGGTTTTCTCAGGTTAAAACCGGTTCAATCTGGTTTTATCCGGTTTAAACCGGTTTAAACTGGTTCAATCGGTTTTATCCAGTTTAAACCAGTTCTATCCAGTTTAAACCAGTTTAATCCAGTTCAATCCGGTTTTATCCAGTTTAAACCGGTCCTATCGAGTTTAAACAGGTTTAGGCTGGTTCATTCCGGTTTAATCAGTTTTAAACCAGTTTAAACTGCTTCAATCCGTTTATATTCGGTTTAAACCGGTTACAACCGGTTCAATCCGGTTTTCTCCGGTTTAAACCGGTTTAAGCCGGTTCCACCCGGTTTTCTCTGGTTTTAACCGGCTTTAACCGGTTCAATCCGCTTTTATCCAGTTTAAACCGGTTCTATCTTGTTCTATCCGGTTGAAACCGGTTTAAACCGGTTCAATCCGTTTTTTCCGGTTTAAACCGGTTTCAACCAGTTCATTCCGGTTTTATCCGGTTTAAGCCGGATCAATCCGGTTTAAACCGTTTCAATCTGATTTTATCCGGTTTAAACCGGTTTAAACCGCTTCAATCCGGTTTTATCCGGTTTAAACCGGTTCTATCCAGTTCTATCCGGTTGAAACCGGTTTAAACCGGTTCAATCCGGTTTTATCCGGTTTAAACCAGTTCAATCCGGTTTTATCCGGTTTAAACCGGTTTAAACCGGTTCAATCCGGTTTTATCCGGTTTAAACCGGTTTAAACCGGTTCAATCCGGTTTTATCCGGTTTAAACCGGTTCTATCCAGTTCTATCCGGTTTGAACCGATTCAATCCGGTTTTATCCGGTTTAAACCGGTTTAAGCCGGTTCAATCCGGTTTTATCCAGTTTAAACCGGTTCTATCCGGTTCTATCCGGTTGAAACCAGTTTAAACCGGTTCAATCCGGTTTTATCCGGTTTAAACCGGTTCAATCCGATTTTATCCGGTTTAAACCGGTTCATTCCGGTTTTATCCGGTTAAAACCGGTTTGAAACGTTTCAATCCGGTTTTATCCGGTTTAAAACGGTTCATTCCGGTTTTATCCGTTTAAAACCGGTTTGAAACGGTTCAATCCGGTTTTATCCGGTTTAAACCGGTTCGATCCGTTTTTATCCGGTTTAAACCAGTTCACTCCGGTTTTATCCGATTTAAACCGGTTTGAACCGGTTCAATCCGGTTTTATCTGGTTTAAACCGGTTCAATCTGGTTTTATCCTGTTGAAACCGGTTTTATCCGGTTTAGACCGGTTTAAACCAGTTCAATCCGGTTTTAATCGGCTTGAACTGGTTCAATCTGGTTTTATCCGGTTTAAACCGCTTTAAAACGGTTTAATCCGGTTTTATCCGGTTTAAACCAGTTTGAACCAGTTCAATCCGGTTTTATCCGGTTTAAACCGGTTTAAACCGGTTCAATCTGGTTTTATCTCGTTTAGACCGGTTCTATCCAGTTCTATCCTTTTTAAATCGGATTAAACTCTTTCTGTCCTGTTCTATCCTGTTTTAACTGGATTAAACCAGTTCAATCCGGTTTTATCCTGTTTAAACCGGTTTAAACCCTTTCAATCCGTTTTTATCCGGTTTCAACCGGTTTACAGCGGTTCAATCCGGTTTTATCCGGTTTATACCGTTTCTATCCGGTTCTATCCGTTTTCAACCGGTTTAAACCGGTTCATTCCGGTTTTATCCGGTTTAAACCTGTTTGAACCGGTTCAATCCGGTCTTATCCGGTTTAAACCGGTTTAAACCGGTTCATTCCGGTTTTATCCGGTTTAAACCTGTTTGAACCGGTTCAATCAGGTTTTATCCGGTTTAAACTGGTTTAGGCCGGTTCATTCCGGTTTTATCAGTTTTAAACCGGTTTAAACAGCTTCAATCCGTTTATATCCGGTTTAAACCGGTTACAACCGGTTCAATCCGGTTTTCTCCGGTTTGAGCCGGTTCCATCCGGTTTTCTCCGGTTTTAACCGGCTTTAACCGGTTCAATCTGCTTTTATCCAGTTTAAACCGGTTCTATCTGGTTCTATCCGGTTGAAACCGGTTTAAACCGGTTCAATCCGGTTTAATCCATTTTAAACCGGTTCAATCCGTTTTTTCCGGTTTAAACCGGTTTAAACCAGTTTATTCCGGTTTTATCCGGTTTACGCCGGTTCAATCCGGTTTTATCCAGTTTAAACCGGTTCTATCCGGTTCTATCCGGTTGAAACCAGTTTAAACCGGTTCAATCCGGTTTTTTCCGGTTTAAACCGGTTTTATCCGGTTTAGACCAGTTTAAACCAGTTCAATCCGGTTTTAATCACCTTAAACCGGTTCAATCTGGTTTTATCCAGTTTAAACCACTTTAAAACGGTTTTATCCGGTTTTATCCAGTTTAAACCAGTTTGAACCGGTTCAATCCGGTTTTATCCGGTTTAAACCGGTTCAATCCGGTTTAAACCGGTTTAAGCCGGTTCAATCCGGTTTTATCCAGTTTAAACCGGTTCTATCCGGTTCTATCTGGTTGAAACCATTTTAAACCAGTTCAATCCGGTTTTATCCGGTTTAAACCGGTTCAATCCGGTTTAAACCGGTTCATTCCGGTTTTTTCCGGTTAAAACTGGTTTGAAATGGTTCGATCCGGTTTTATCAGATTTAAACTGGTTCAGTCCGATTTTATCCGGTTTAAACCAGTTCATTCCGGTTTTATCCGGTTTAAACTGGTTTGAACCGGTTCAATCCTGTTTTATCCGGTTTAAACCAGTTCACTCCGGTTTTATCCGGTTTAAACTGGTTTGTACCGGCTCAATCCGGTTTTATCCGGTTTAAACCGGTTCTATCCGGTTCTACCCGGTTTGAACCGGTTTAAACCGCTTCAAACCGGTTTTATCCGGTTTAAACCGGTTCTATCCGATTCTGTCCAGTTTAAACCGGTTCTATCCAGTTTAAACCGGTTTAAGCCGGATCATTCCGGTTTTATCCAGTTTAAACTGGTTCATTCCGTTTTTATCCGGTTTAAGCCGGTTCAATCCGGTTTAAACCGTTTCAATCTGGTTTTATCCGGTTTGAACCGGTTTAAATCGCTTCAAACCGGTTTTATCTGGTTTAAACCGGTTCTATCCGGTTCTATCCAGTTTAAACCAGTTTAATCCAGTTCAATCCGGTTTTATCCAGATTAAACCGGTCCTATCGGGTTTAAACAGGTTTAGGCCGGTTCATTCCGGTTTTATCAGTTTTAAACCAGTTTAAACTGCTTCAATCCGTTTATATCCGTTTAAAACCGGTTTGAAACGGTTCAATCTGGTTTTATCCGGTTTAAACCGGTTCGATCCGTTTTTATCCGGTTTAAACCAGTTCACTCCGGTTTTATCCGGTTTAAACCGGTTTGAACCGGTTCAATCCGGTTTTATCTGGTTTAAACCGGTTCAATCTGGTTTTATCCTGTTGAAACCGGTTTTATCCGGTTTAGACCGGTTTAAGCCAGTTCAATCCGGTTTTAATCGGCTTAAACTGGTTCAATCTGGTTTTATCCGGTTTAAACCGCTTTAAAACGGTTTAATCCGGTTTTGTCCGGTTTAAACCAGTTTGAACCAGTTCAATCCGGTTTTATCCGGTTTAAACCGGTTTAAACCGGTTCAATCTGGTTTTATCTCGTTTAGACCGGTTCTATCCGGTTCTATCCTTTTTAAATCGGATTAAACTCTTTCTGTCCTGTTCTATCCTGTTTTAACTGGATTAAACCAGTTCAATCCGGTTTTATCCTGTTTAAACCGGTTTAAACCCTTTCAATCCGTTTTTATCCGGTTTCAACCGGTTTACAGCGGTTCAATCCGGTTTTATCCGGTTTATACCGTTTCTATCCGGTTCTATCCGTTTTCAACCGGTTTAAACCGGTTCATTCCGGTTTTATCCGGTTTAAACCTGTTTGAACCGGTTCAATCCGGTCTTATCCGGTTTAAACCGGTTTAAACCGGTTCATTCCGGTTTTATCCGGTTTAAACCTGTTTGAACCGGTTCAATCAGGTTTTATCCGGTTTAAACTGGTTTAGGCCGGTTCATTCCGGTTTTATCAGTTTTAAACCGGTTTAAACAGCTTCAATCCGTTTATATCCGGTTTAAACCGGTTACAACCGGTTCAATCCGGTTTTCTCCGGTTTGAGCCGGTTCCATCCGGTTTTCTCCGGTTTTAACCGGCTTTAACCGGTTCAATCTGCTTTTATCCAGTTTAAACCGGTTCTATCTGGTTCTATCCGGTTGAAACCGGTTTAAACCGGTTCAATCCGGTTTAATCCATTTTAAACCGGTTCAATCCGTTTTTTCCGGTTTAAACCGGTTTAAACCAGTTTATTCCGGTTTTATCCGGTTTACGCCGGTTCAATCCGGTTTTATCCAGTTTAAACCGGTTCTATCCGGTTCTATCCGGTTGAAACCAGTTTAAACCGGTTCAATCCGGTTTTTTCCGGTTTAAACCGGTTTTATCCGGTTTAGACCAGTTTAAACCAGTTCAATCCGGTTTTAATCACCTTAAACCGGTTCAATCTGGTTTTATCCAGTTTAAACCACTTTAAAACGGTTTTATCCGGTTTTATCCAGTTTAAACCAGTTTGAACCGGTTCAATCCGGTTTTATCCGGTTTAAACCGGTTCAATCCGGTTTAAACCGGTTTAAGCCGGTTCAATCCGGTTTTATCCAGTTTAAACCGGTTCTATCCGGTTCTATCTGGTTGAAACCATTTTAAACCAGTTCAATCCGGTTTTATCCGGTTTAAACCGGTTCAATCCGGTTTAAACCGGTTCATTCCGGTTTTTTCCGGTTAAAACTGGTTTGAAATGGTTCGATCCGGTTTTATCAGATTTAAACTGGTTCAGTCCGATTTTATCCGGTTTAAACCAGTTCATTCCGGTTTTATCCGGTTTAAACTGGTTTGAACCGGTTCAATCCTGTTTTATCCGGTTTAAACCAGTTCACTCCGGTTTTATCCGGTTTAAACTGGTTTGTACCGGCTCAATCCGGTTTTATCCGGTTTAAACCGGTTCTATCCGGTTCTACCCGGTTTGAACCGGTTTAAACCGCTTCAAACCGGTTTTATCCGGTTTAAACCGGTTCTATCCGATTCTGTCCAGTTTAAACCGGTTCTATCCAGTTTAAACCGGTTTAAGCCGGATCATTCCGGTTTTATCCAGTTTAAACTGGTTCATTCCGTTTTTATCCGGTTTAAGCCGGTTCAATCCGGTTTAAACCGTTTCAATCTGGTTTTATCCGGTTTGAACCGGTTTAAATCGCTTCAAACCGGTTTTATCTGGTTTAAACCGGTTCTATCCGGTTCTATCCAGTTTAAACCAGTTTAATCCAGTTCAATCCGGTTTTATCCAGATTAAACCGGTCCTATCGGGTTTAAACAGGTTTAGGCCGGTTCATTCCGGTTTTATCAGTTTTAAACCAGTTTAAACTGCTTCAATCCGTTTATATCCGTTTAAAACCGGTTTGAAACGGTTCAATCCGGTTTTATCCGGTTTAAACCGGTTCGATCCGTTTTTATCCGGTTTAAACCAGTTCACTCCGGTTTTATCCGGTTTAAACCGGTTTGAACCGGTTCAATCCGGTTTTATCTGGTTTAAACCGGTTCAATCTGGTTTTATCCTGTTGAAACCGGTTTTATCCGGTTTAGACCGGTTTAAGCCAGTTCAATCCGGTTTTAATCGGCTTAAACTGGTTCAATCTGGTTTTATCCGGTTTAAACCGCTTTAAAACGGTTTAATCCGGTTTTGTCCGGTTTAAACCAGTTTGAACCAGTTCAATCCGGTTTTATCCGGTTTAAACCGGTTTAAACCGGTTCAATCTGGTTTTATCTCGTTTAGACCGGTTCTATCCGGTTCTATTCTTTTTAAATCGGATTAAACTGTTTCTGTCCTGTTCTATCCTGTTTTAACTGGATTAAACCAGTTCAATCCGGTTTTATCCTGTTTAAACCGGTTTAAACCCTTTCAATCCGTTTTTATCCGGTTTCAACCGGTTTACAGCGGTTCAATCCGGTTTTATCCGGTTTATACCGTTTCTATCCGGTTCTATCCGTTTTCAACCGGTTTAAACCGGTTCATTCCGGTTTTATCCGGTTTAAACCTGTTTGAACCGGTTCAATCCGGTCTTATCCGGTTTAAACCGGTTTAAACCGGTTCATTCCGGTTTTATCCGGTTTAAACCTGTTTGAACCGGTTCAATCAGGTTTTATCCGGTTTAAACCGGTTTAAGCCGGTTCAATCTGGTTTTATCCAGTTTAAACCGGTTCTATCCGGTTCTATCCGGTTGAAACCATTTTAAACCGGTTCAATCCGGTTTTATCCGGTTTAAACCGGTTTAAGCTGGTTCAATCGGGTTTTATCCGGTTTAAACTGGTTCTATCTGGTTCTATCCGGTTGAAACCGGTTTAATCCGGTTCAATCCGGTTTGATCCGGTTTAAACCGGTTCAATCTGGTTTTATCCGGTTTAAACCGGTTTTAACCGATTCAATCCGGTTTATCCAGTATAAACTGGTTTAATCCGTTTCAATCCAGGTTTATCCGGTTTAAAGCGATTTAAACCGGTTCAGTCCGGTTTTATCCAGTTTAAACCGGTTATATCTGGTTTAAACCGGTATAAACCAGTTCAATCCGGTTTTATCCTGTTTAAACCGGTTTAAACCGGATCAATCCGGTTTTATCCGGTTTCAACCGGTTTTACCCGGTTCTATACGGTTTAAACATGTTTAAACCTGTTCAATCCGATATCATCCGGTTTAAACCGATTCAACCCAGTTTTATCCGGTTTAAACCGGTTTAAGCTGGTTCAATCCGGTTTTATCCAGTTTAAACCGGTTTTATCCGTTTTAAACCGGTTTAATCCAGTTCAATCCTGTTTTATCCGGTTTAAACCGTTGCTATCCGGTTCTATCCGTTTTAAACCGGTTTAAAAAAGTTCATTCCGGTTTTATCAGGTTTAAACCGGTTTGAACTGGTTCAATCCGGTTTAAACCAGTTTAAGCCGGTTCAATCCGTTTTTATGCGGTTTAAACCGGTTCAATCTGATTTTATGCGGTTTAAACCAGTTTGAACCGGTTCAATCCGGTTTAATCTGGTTTTAACCAGTTTAAGCCAGTTCAATCCAGTTTTATCCAGTTTAAACCGGTTCTATGCGGTTCTATCCGGTTGAAACCAGTTTAAACCGGTTCAATCCGGTTTTATCCGGTTTAAACCAGTTCAATCCTGTTTTATCCGGTTTAAACCGGTTCTATCCGGTTCTATACAGTTGAAACCGGTTTAAACCGGTTCAATCCGGTTTTATCCTGTTTAAACCGGTATAAACCGGTTCAATCCGGTTTTATCTCGTTTAAACCGGTTCTGTCCGGTTCTATCCTGTTAAAATCGGTTTAAACCGGTTCTATCCTGTTCTATCCTGTTTTAACCGGTTAAACCAGTTCAATCCGGTTTTATCCAGTTTAAACCGGTTCTATTCGTTTCCATCTGGTTTAAAAGGGTTTAAACTGGTTCAATCCGGTTTTATACGTTTTAAACCAGTTCAATCTGATTTTATCCGGTTTAAACTGGTTCAATTTGGTTTTATCCGGTTTAAACCGGTTTGAACCGGTTCAATCCGGTTTTATCCGGTTTAAACCGGTTTAAACCGGGTCAATCCGGTTTTATCCGGTTTCAACCTCTTCAATCCGGTTTTCTCCAGTTTAAACCGGTTTATACCAGTTCAATCCGGTTTTATCCGCTTTAAACCGGTTCTATCCGGTTCTATCCGGTTTAAACCGGTTCTATCCGGTTCTATCTGCTTTAAGCCGGTTTAAACCGGTTCAATCCGGTTTTATCCGGTTTAACCGGTTCAATCCGGTTTTATCCGGTTTAAACCGGTTCATTCCGGTTTTATCCTGTTAAAACCGGTTTGAAACGTTTCAATCCGGTTTTATCCGGTTTAAACCGGTTCATTCCGGTTTTATCCGGTTTAAACCGGTTCAATCCGTTTTTATCCAGTTTAAACCAGTTCACTCCGGTTTTATCCGGTTTAAACCGGTTTGAACCGGTTCAATCCGGTTTTATCTGGTTTAAACCGTTTCAATATGGTTTTATCCGGTTTAAACCGGTTTTATCCGGTTTAGACCGGTTTAAACCAGTTCAATCCGGTTTTAATCGGCTTAAACTGGTTCAATCTGGTTTTATCCGGTTTAAACCAGTTTGAACCGGTTCAATCCGGTTTGATCCGGTTTAAACCGGTTTAAACCGGTTCAATCCGGTTTTATCTCATTTAGACCGGTTCTATCCGGTTCTATCCTTTTTAAATCGGATTAAACTGGTTCTATCCTGTTCTATCCTGTTTTAACTGGATTAAACCAGTTCAATCCGGTTTTATCAGGTTTAAACCGGTTCTATCCGTTTCTATCTGATTTAAACGGGTTTAAACTGGTTCAATCCGGTTTTATCCGGTTTATAGCGGTTTAAACTGGGTCAATCCGGTTTTATCCAGTTTTAACCTGCTCAATCCGGTTTTCTCCAGTTTAAACCAGTTTAGACAGGTTCAATCTGGTTTTATCCAGTTTAAACCGGTTCTATCCGGTTGAAACCGGTTTAAAGCGGTTCAATCCAGTTTTATCCGGTTTAAACCAGTTCAGTCCGGTTTTATCCGCTTTAAACTGGTTTAAACCGGTTGAATCCGCTTTTATCCAGTTTAAACCGGTTCTATCCGGTTCTATCCGGTTTAAACCGGTTCTATCCGGTTCTATCTGGTTTAAACCGGTTTAAACCGGTTCAATCCGGTTTTATCCGGTTTAAACCGGTTTAAACTGGTTCAATCGGTTTTATCTGGTTTAAACGGATTCTATCCGGTTTAAACCAGTTCTATCCGGTTTAAACCGGTTTAAACTGCTTCAATCCGGTTTTATCCGGTTTAAACCGGTTTAAACCGGTTCAATCCGGTTCTATCCGGTTTAAACCGGTTTGAGCCAGTTCATGCTGGTTTTATCCGGTTTAAACCGGATACCGGTTGAAACCGGCTCTATCCAGTTTAAACAGGTTTAAGCCGGTTCAATCCGGTTTTATCCAGTTTAAACCGGTTCAATCCGGTTTAATCCGTTTCAATCTGGTTTTATCCGGTTTGAACCAGTTTAAACCGCTTCAATCGGGTTTTATCCGGTTTAAACCGGTTCTATCCGGTTCTATCCGGTTGAAACCGGTTTAATCCGATTCAATCCGGTTTATCCAGTATAAACTGGTTTAATCCGTTTCAATCCGGTTTTATCCGGTTTAAACCGATTTAAACCGGTTCAGTCCGGTTTTATCCAGTTTAAACCGGTTATATCCGGTTTAAACCGGTATTAACCAGTTCAATCCGGTTTTATCCTGTTTAAACCGGTTTAAACCGGATCAATCCGGTTTTATCCGGCTTCAACCGGTTTTACCCAGTTCTATACGGTTAAAATATGTTTAAACCTGTTCAATCCGATATCATCCGGTTTAAACCGATTCAACCCAGTTTTATCCGGTTTAAACCGGTTTAAGCTGGTTCAATCCGGTTTTATCCAGTTTAAACCGGTTTTATCCGTTTTAAACCGGTTTAATCCAGTTCAATCCTGTTTTATCCGGTTTAAACCGTTGCTATCCGGTTCTATCCGTTTTAAACCAGTTTTAAAAAGTTCATTCTGGTTTTATCAGGTTTAAACCGGTTTGAACCGGTTCAATCCGGTTTAAACCAGTTTAAGCCGGTTCAATCCGTTTTTATGCGGTTTAAACCGGTTCAATCTGATTTTATGCGGTTTAAACCAGTTTGAACCGGTTCAATCCGGTTTAATCTGGTTTTAATCAGTTTAAGCCAGTTCAATCCAGTTTTATCCAGTTTAAACCGGTTCTATGCGGTTCTATCCGGTTGAAACCAGTTTAAACCGGTTCAATCCGGTTTTATCCGGTTTAAACCAGTTCAATCCTGTTTTATCCGGTTTAAACCGGTTCTATCCGGTTCTATACAGTTGAAACCGGTTTAAACCGGTTCAATCCGGTTTTATCCTGTTTAAACCGGTATAAACCGGTTCAATCCGGTTTTATCTCGTTTAAACCGGTTCTGTCCGGTTCTATCCTGTTAAAGTCGGTTTAAACCGGTTCTATCCTGTTCTATCCTGTTTTAACCGGTTAAACCAGTTCAATCCGGTTTTATCCAGTTTAAACCGGTTCTATTCGTTTCCATCTGGTTTAAAAGGGTTTAAACTGGTTCAATCCGGTTTTATACGTTTTAAACCAGTTCAATCTGATTTTATCCGGTTTAAACTGGTTCAATTTGGTTTTATCCGGTTTAAACCGGTTTGAACCGGTTCAATCCGGTTTTATCCGGTTTAAACCGGTTTAAACCGGGTCAATCCGGTTTTATCCGGTTTCAACCTCTTCAATCCGGTTTTCTCCAGTTTAAACCGGTTTATACCAGTTCAATCCGGTTTTATCCGCTTTAAACCGGTTCTATCCGGTTCTATCCGGTTTAAACCGGTTCTATCCGGTTCTATCTGCTTTAAGCCGGTTTAAACCGGTTCAATCCGGTTTTATCCGGTTTAAACCGGATCAATCCGGTTTTATCCGGTTTAAACCGGTTTAAACTGGTTCAATCCGGTTTTATCCGGTTTAAACCGGTTCTATCCGGTTTAAACCGGTTTAAACCGGTTCAATCCGGTTTTATTCGGTTTAAACCGGTTTAAACCGGTTCAATCGGTTTTTATCTGGTTTAAACCGGATTAAACCGGTTCTATCCGGTTTTATCCAGTTTAAACCGGTTCAATCCGTTTTTTCCGGTTTAACCCGGTTTAAACCAGTTCATTCCGGTTTTATCCGGTTTAAGCCGGTTCAATCCGGTTTAAACCGTTTCAATCTGGTTTTATCCGGTTTTAACCGGTTTAAACCGCTTCAATCCGGTTTTATCCGGTTTCAACTGGTTCTATACAGTTCTATCCGGTTGAAACCGGTTTAAACCGGTTCAATCCGGTTTTATCCGCTTTAAACCTGTTCAATCCAGTTTTATCCGGTTTAAACCGGTTTAAACCGGTTCAATCCGGTTTTATCCGGTTTAAACCGGTTTAAGCCGGTTCAATCTGGTTTTATCCAGTTTAAACCGGTTCTATCCGATTCTATCCAGTTGAAACCAGTTTAAACCGGTTCAATCCGGTTTTATCCGGTTTAAACTGGTTTGAACCGGTTCAATCCTGTTTTATCCGGTTTAAACCAGTTCACTCCGGTTTTATCCGGTTTAAACTGGTTTGTACCGGCTCAATCCGGTTTTATCCGGTTTAAACCGGTTCTATCCGGTTTGAACCGGTTTAAACCGCTTCAAACCGGTTTTATCCGGTTTAAACCGGTTCTATCCGATTCTGTCCAGTTTAAACCGGTTCTATCCAGTTTAAACCGGTTTAAGCCGGATCATTCCGGTTTTATCCAGTTTAAACTGGTTCATTCCGTTTTTATCCGGTTTAAGCCGGTTCAATCCGGTTTAAACCGTTTCAATCTGGTTTTATCCGGTTTGAACCGGTTTAAATCGCTTCAAACCGGTTTTATCTGGTTTAAACCGGTTCTATCCGGTTCTATCCAGTTTAAACCGGTTTAATCCAGTTCAATCCGGTTTTATCCAGATTAAACCGGTCCTATCGGGTTTAAACAGGTTTAGGCCGGTTCATTCCGGTTTTATCAGTTTTAAACCAGTTTAAACTGCTTCAATCCGTTTATATCCGTTTAAAACCGGTTTGAAACGGTTCAATCTGGTTTTATCCGGTTTAAACCGGTTCGATCCGTTTTTATCCGGTTTAAACCAGTTCACTCCGGTTTTATCCGGTTTAAACCGGTTTGAACCGGTTCAATCCGGTTTTATCTGGTTTAAACCGGTTCAATCTGGTTTTATCCTGTTGAAACCGGTTTTATCCGGTTTAGACCGGTTTAAGCCAGTTCAATCCGGTTTTAATCGGCTTAAACTGGTTCAATCTGGTTTTATCCGGTTTAAACCGCTTTAAAACGGTTTAATCCGGTTTTGTCCGGTTTAAACCAGTTTGAACCAGTTCAATCCGGTTTTATCCGGTTTAAACCGGTTTAAACCGGTTCAATCTGGTTTTATCTCGTTTAGACCGGTTCTATCCGGTTCTATTCTTTTTAAATCGGATTAAACTGTTTCTGTCCTGTTCTATCCTGTTTTAACTGGATTAAACCAGTTCAATCCGGTTTTATCCTGTTTAAACCGGTTTAAACCCTTTCAATCCGTTTTTATCCGGTTTCAACCGGTTTACAGCGGTTCAATCCGGTTTTATCCGGTTTATACCGTTTCTATCCGGTTCTATCCGTTTTCAACCGGTTTAAACCGGTTCATTCCGGTTTTATCCGGTTTAAACCTGTTTGAACCGGTTCAATCCGGTCTTATCCGGTTTAAACCGGTTTAAACCGGTTCATTCCGGTTTTATCCGGTTTAAACCTGTTTGAACCGGTTCAATCAGGTTTTATCCGGTTTAAACCGGTTTAAGCCGGTTCAATCTGGTTTTATCCAGTTTAAACCGGTTCTATCCGGTTCTATCCGGTTGAAACCATTTTAAACCGGTTCAATCCGGTTTTATCCGGTTTAAACCGGTTTAAGCTGGTTCAATCGGGTTTTATCCGGTTTAAACTGGTTCTATCTGGTTCTATCCGGTTGAAACCGGTTTAATCCGGTTCAATCCGGTTTGATCCGGTTTAAACCGGTTCAATCTGGTTTTATCCGGTTTAAACCGGTTTTAACCGATTCAATCCGGTTTATCCAGTATAAACTGGTTTAATCCGTTTCAATCCAGGTTTATCCGGTTTAAAGCGATTTAAACCGGTTCAGTCCGGTTTTATCCAGTTTAAACCGGTTATATCCGGTTTAAACCGGTATAAACCAGTTCAATCCGGTTTTATCCTGTTTAAACCGGTTTAAACCGGATCAATCCGGTTTTATCCGGTTTCAACCGGTTTTACCCGGTTCTATACGGTTTAAACCTGTTCAATCCGATATCATCCGGTTTAAACCGATTCAACCCAGTTTTATCCGGTTTAAACCGGTTTAAGCTGGTTCAATCCGGTTTTATCCAGTTTAAACCGGTTTTATCCGTTTTAAACCGGTTTAATCCAGTTCAATCCTGTTTTATCCGGTTTAAACCGTTGCTATCCGGTTCTATCCGTTTTAAACCGGTTTAAAAAAGTTCATTCCGGTTTTATCAGGTTTAAACCGGTTTGAACCGGTTCAATCCGGTTTAAACCAGTTTAAGCCGGTTCAATCCGTTTTTATGCGGTTTAAACCGGTTCAATCTGATTTTATGCGGTTTAAACCAGTTTGAACCGGTTCAATCTGGTTTAATCTGGTTTTAACCAGTTTAAGCCAGTTCAATCCAGTTTTATCCAGTTTAAACCGGTTCTATGCGGTTCTATCCGGTTGAAACCAGTTTAAACCGGTTCAATCCGGTTTTATCCGGTTTAAACCAGTTCAATCCTGTTTTATCCGGTTTAAACCGGTTCTATCCGGTTCTATACAGTTGAAACCGGTTTAAACCGGTTCAATCCGGTTTTATCCTGTTTAAACCGGTATAAACCGGTTCAATCCGGTTTTATCTCGTTTAAACCGGTTCTGTCCGGTTCTATCCTGTTAAAATCGGTTTAAACCGGTTCTATCCTGTTCTATCCTGTTTTAACCGGTTAAACCAGTTCAATCCGGTTTTATCCAGTTTAAACCGGTTCTATTCGTTTCCATCTGGTTTAAAAGGGTTTAAACTGGTTCAATCCGGTTTTATACGTTTTAAACCAGTTCAATCTGATTTTATCCGGTTTAAACTGGTTCAATTTGGTTTTATCCGGTTTAAACCGGTTTGAACCGGTTCAATCCGGTTTTATCCGGTTTAAACCGGTTTAAACCGGGTCAATCCGGTTTTATCCGGTTTCAACCTCTTCAATCCGGTTTTCTCCAGTTTAAACCGGTTTATACCAGTTCAATCCGGTTTTATCCGCTTTAAACCGGTTCTATCCGGTTCTATCCGGTTTAAACCAGTTCTATCCGGTTCTATCTGCTTTAAGCCGGTTTAAACCGGTTCAATCCGGTTTTATCCGGTTTAACCGGTTCAATCCGGTTTTATCCGGTTTAAACCGGTTCATTCCGGTTTTATCCTGTTAAAACCGGTTTGAAACGTTTCAATCCGGTTTTATCCGGTTTAAACCGGTTCATTCCGGTTTTATCCGGTTTAAACCGGTTCAATCCGTTTTTATCCAGTTTAAACCAGTTCACTCCGGTTTTATCCGGTTTAAACCGGTTTGAACCGGTTCAATCCGGTTTTATCTGGTTTAAACCGTTTCAATATGGTTTTATCCGGTTTAAACCGGTTTTATCCGGTTTAGACCGGTTTAAACCAGTTCAATCCGGTTTTAATCGGCTTAAACTGGTTCAATCTGGTTTTATCCGGTTTAAACCAGTTTGAACCGGTTCAATCCGGTTTTATCCGGTTTAAACCGGTTTAAACCGGTTCAATCCGGTTTTATCTCATTTAGACCGGTTCTATCCGGTTCTATCCTTTTTAAATCGGATTAAACTGGTTCTATCCTGTTCTATCCTGTTTTAACTGGATTAAACCAGTTCAATCCGGTTTTATCCGGTTTAAACCGGTTCTATCCGTTTCTATCTGATTTAAACGGGTTTAAACTGGTTCAATCCGGTTTTATCCGGTTTATAGCGGTTTAAACTGGGTCAATCCGGTTTTATCCAGTTTTAACCTGCTCAATCCGGTTTTCTCCAGTTTAAACCAGTTTAGACAGGTTCAATCTGGTTTTATCCAGTTTAAACCGGTTCTATCCGGTTGAAACCGGTTTAAAGCGGTTCAATCCAGTTTTATCCGGTTTAAACCAGTTCAGTCCGGTTTTATCCGCTTTAAACTGGTTTAAACCGGTTGAATCCGCTTTTATCCAGTTTAAACCGGTTCTATCCGGTTCTATCCGGTTTAAACCGGTTCTATCCGGTTCTATCTGGTTTAAACCGGTTTAAACCGGTTCAATCCGGTTTTATCCGGTTTAAACCGGTTTAAACTGGTTCAATCCGGTTTTATCTGGTTTAAACGGATTCTATCCGGTTTAAACCAGTTCTATCCGGTTTAAACCGGTTTAAACTGCTTCAATCCGGTTTTATCCGGTTTAAACCGGTTTAAACCGGTTCAATCCGGTTCTATCCGGTTTAAACCGGTTTGAGCCAGTTCATGCTGGTTTTATCCGGTTTAAACCGGATACCGGTTGAAACCGGCTCTATCCAGTTTAAACAGGTTTAAGCCGGTTCAATCCGGTTTTATCCAGTTTAAACCGGTTCAATCCGGTTTAATCCGTTTCAATCTGGTTTTATCCGGTTTGAACCAGTTTAAACCGCTTCAATCGGGTTTTATCCGGTTTAAACCGGTTCTATCCGGTTCTATCCGGTTGAAACCGGTTTAATCCGATTCAATCCGGTTTATCCAGTATAAACTGGTTTAATCCGTTTCAATCCGGTTTTATCCGGTTTAAACCGATTTAAACCGGTTCAGTCCGGTTTTATCCAGTTTAAACCGGTTATATCCGGTTTAAACCGGTATTAACCAGTTCAATCCGGTTTTATCCTGTTTAAACCGGTTTAAACCGGATCAATCCGGTTTTATCCGGCTTCAACCGGTTTTACCCAGTTCTATATGGTTAAAATATGTTTAAACCTGTTCAATCCGATATCATCCGGTTTAAACCGATTCAACCCAGTTTTATCCGGTTTAAACCGGTTTAAGCTGGTTCAATCCGGTTTTATCCAGTTTAAACCGGTTTTATCCGTTTTAAACCGGTTTAATCCAGTTCAATCCTGTTTTATCCGGTTTAAACCGTTGCTATCCGGTTCTATCCGTTTTAAACCAGTTTAAAAAAGTTCATTCTGGTTTTATCAGGTTTAAACCGGTTTGAACCGGTTCAATCCGGTTTAAACCAGTTTAAGCCGGTTCAATCCGTTTTTATGCGGTTTAAACCGGTTCAATCTGATTTTATGCGGTTTAAACCAGTTTGAACCGGTTCAATCCGGTTTAATCTGGTTTTAATCAGTTTAAGCCAGTTCAATCCAGTTTTATCCAGTTTAAACCGGTTCTATGCGGTTCTATCCGGTTGAAACCAGTTTAAACCGGTTCAATCCGGTTTTATCCGGTTTAAACCAGTTCAATCCTGTTTTATCCGGTTTAAACCGGTTCTATCCGGTTCTATACAGTTGAAACCGGTTTAAACCGGTTCAATCCGGTTTTATCCTGTTTAAACCGGTATAAACCGGTTCAATCCGGTTTTATCTCGTTTAAACCGGTTCTGTCCGGTTCTATCCTGTTAAAGTCGGTTTAAACCGGTTCTATCCTGTTCTATCCTGTTTTAACCGGTTAAACCAGTTCAATCCGGTTTTATCCAGTTTAAACCGGTTCTATTCGTTTCCATCTGGTTTAAAAGGGTTTAAACTGGTTCAATCCGGTTTTATACGTTTTAAACCAGTTCAATCTGATTTTATCCGGTTTAAACTGGTTCAATTTGGTTTTATCCGGTTTAAACCGGTTTGAACCGGTTCAATCCGGTTTTATCCGGTTTAAACCGGTTTAAACCGGGTCAATCCGGTTTTATCCGGTTTCAACCTCTTCAATCCGGTTTTCTCCAGTTTAAACCGGTTTATACCAGTTCAATCCGGTTTTATCCGCTTTAAACCGGTTCTATCCGGTTTAAACCGGTTCTATCCGGTTCTATCTGCTTTAAGCCGGTTTAAACCGGTTCAATCCGGTTTTATCCGGTTTAAACCGGATCAATCCGGTTTTATCCGGTTTAAACCAGTTTAAACTGGTTCAATCCGGTTTTATCCGGTTTTAACCGGTTCTATCCGGTTTAAACCGGTTTAAACCGGTTCAATCCGGTTTTATTCGGTTTAAACCGGTTTAAACCGGTTCAATCGGTTTTTATCTGGTTTAAACCGGATTAAACCGGTTCTATCCGGTTTTATCCAGTTTAAACCGGTTCAATCCGTTTTTTCCGGTTTAACCCGGTTTAAACCAGTTCATTCCGGTTTTATCCGGTTTAAGCCGGTTCAATCCGGTTTAAACCGTTTCAATCTGGTTTTATCCGGTTTTAACCGGTTTAAACCGCTTCAATCCGGTTTTATCCGGTTTCAACTGGTTCTATACAGTTCTATCCGGTTGAAACCGGTTTAAACCGGTTCAATCCGGTTTTATCCGCTTTAAACCAGTTCAATCCAGTTTTATCCGGTTTAAACCGGTTTAAACCGGTTCAATCCGGTTTTATCCGGTTTAAACCGGTTTAAGCCGGTTCAATCTGGTTTTATCCAGTTTAAACCGGTTCTATCCGGTTCTATCCAGTTGAAACCAGTTTAAACCGGTTCAATCCGGTTTTATCCGGTTTCAACCGGTTCAATCCGGTTTTATCCCGTTTAAACCGGTTCATTCCGGTTTTATCCTGTTAAAACCGGTTTGAAACGGTTCAATCCGGTTTTATCCGGTTTAACCGGTTCAATCCGGTTTTATCCGGTTTAAACCGGTTCATTCCGGTTTTATCCTGTTAAAACCGGTTTGAAACGTTTCAATCCGGTTTTATCCGGTTTAAACCGGTTCATTCCGGTTTTATCCGGTTTAAACCGGTTCAATCCGTTTTTATCCAGTTTAAACCAGTTCACTCCGGTTTTATCCGATTTAAACCGGTTTGAACCGGTTCAATCCGGTTTTATCTGGTTTAAACCGGTTCAATATGGTTTTATCCGGTTTAAACCGGTTTTATCCGGTTTAGACCGGTTTAAACCAGTTCAGTCCGGTTTTATCCGCTTTAAACTGGTTTAAACCGGTTGAATCCGCTTTTATCCAGTTTAAACCGGTTCTATCCGGTTCTATCCGGTTTAAACCGTTTCAATCCGTTTTTTCCGGTTTAACCCGGTTTAAACCAGTTCATTCCGGTTTTATCCGGTTTAAGCCGGTTCAATCCGGTTTTATCGGGTTTAAACTGGTTCTATACAGTTCTATCCGGTTGAAACCGGTTTAAACCGGTTCAATCCGGTTTTATCCGCTTTAAACCAGTTCAATCCAGTTTTATCCGGGTTAAACCGGTTCAATCCGGTTTTATCCAGTTTAAACCGGTTTAAGCTGGTTCAATCCGGTTTTATCCAGTTTAAACCGGTTCTATCCGGTTCTATCTGGTTGAAACCGGTTTATACCAGTTCAATCCGGTTTTCTCAGGTTAAAACCGGTTCAATCTGGTTTTATCCTGTTTAAACCGGTTTAAACTGGTTCAATCGGTTTTATCCAGTTTAAACCAGTTCTATCCAGTTTAAACCAGTTTAATCCAGTTCAATCCGGTTTTATCCAGTTTAAACCGGTCCTATCGAGTTTAAACAGGTTTAGGCTGGTTCATTCCGGTTTAATCAGTTTTAAACCAGTTTAAACTGCTTCAATCCGTTTATATTCGGTTTAAACCGGTTACAACCGGTTCAATCCGGTTTTCTCCGGTTTAAACCGGTTTAAGCCGGTTCCACCCGGTTTTCTCCGGTTTTAACCAGCTTTAACCGGTTCAATCCGCTTTTATCCAGTTTAAACCGGTTCTATCTTGTTCTATCCGGTTGAAACCGGTTTAAACCGGTTCAATCCGTTTTTTCCGGTTTAAACCGGTTTCAACCAGTTCATTCCGGTTTTATCCGGTTTAAGCCGGATCAATCCGGTTTAAACCGTTTCAATCTGATTTTATCCGGTTTAAACCGGTTTAAACCGCTTCAATCCGGTTTTATCCGGTTTAAACCGGTTCTATCCAGTTCTATCCGGTTGAAACCGGTTTAAACCGGTTCAATCCGGTTTTATCCGGTTTAAACCAGTTCAATCCGGTTTTATCCGGTTTAAACCGGTTTAAACCGGTTCAATCCGGTTTTATCCGGTTTAAACCGGTTCTATCCGGTTCTATCCGGTTTGAACCGGTTCAATCCGGTTTTATCCGGTTTAAACCGGTTTAAGCCGGTTCAATCCGGTTTTATCCATTTTAAACCGGTTCTATCCGGTTCTATCCGGTTGAAACCAGTTTAAACCGGTTCAATCCGGTTTTATCCGGTTTAAACCGGTTCAATCCGATTTTATCCGGTTTAAACCGGTTCATTCCGGTTTTATCCGGTTAAAACCGGTTTGAAACGTTTCAATCCGGTTTTATCCGGTTTAAAACGGTTCATTCCAGTTTTATCCGTTTAAAACCGGTTTGAAACGGTTCAATCCGGTTTTATCCGGTTTAAACCGGTTCGATCCGTTTTTATCCGGTTTAAACCAGTTCACTCCGGTTTTATCCGGTTTAAACCGGTTTGAACCGGTTCAATCCGGTTTTATCTGGTTTAAACCGGTTCAATCTGGTTTTATCCTGTTGAAACCGGTTTTATCCGGTTTAGACCGGTTTAAACCAGTTCAATCCGGTTTTAATCGGCTTAAACTGGTTCAATCTGGTTTTATCCGGTTTAAACCGCTTTAAAACGGTTTAATCCGGTTTTGTCCGGTTTAAACCAGTTTGAACCAGTTCAATCCGGTTTTATCCGGTTTAAACCGGTTTAAACCGGTTCAATCTGGTTTTATCTCGTTTAGACCGGTTCTATCCGGTTCTATCCTTTTTAAATCGGATTAAACTGTTTCTGTCCTGTTCTATCCTGTTTTAACTGGATTAAACCAGTTCAATCCGGTTTTATCCTGTTTAAACCGGTTTAAACCCTTTCAATCCGTTTTTATCCGGTTTCAACCGGTTTACAGCGGTTCAATCCGGTTTTATCCGGTTTATACCGTTTCTATCCGGTTCTATCCGTTTTAAACCGGTTTAAACCGGTTCATTCCGGTTTTATCCGGTTTAAACCTGTTTGAACCGGTTCAATCAGGTTTTATCCGGTTTAAACCGGTTTAAGCCGGTTCAATCTGGTTTTATCCAGTTTAAACCGGTTCTATCCGGTTCTATCCGGTTGAAACCATTTTAAACCGGTTCAATCCGGTTTTATCCGGTTTAAACCGGTTTAAGCTGGTTCAATCGGGTTTTATCCAGTTTAAACTGGTTCTATCCGGTTCTATCCGGTTGAAACCGGTTTAATCCGGTTCAATCCGGTTTGATCCGGTTTAAACCGGTTCAATCTGGTTTTATCCGGTTTAAACCGGTTTTAACCGATTCAATCCGGTTTATCCAGTATAAACTGGTTTAATCCGTTTCAATCCAGGTTTATCCGGTTTAAAGCGATTTAAACCGGTTCAGTCCGGTTTTATCCAGTTTAAACCGGTTTAAACCGCATCAATCCGGTTTTATCCGGTTTCAACCGGTTTTACCCGGTTCTATACGGTTTAAACATGTTTAAACCTGTTCAATCCGATATCATCCGGTTTAAACCGATTCAACCCAGTTTTATCCGGTTTAAACCGGTTTAAGCTGGTTCAATCCGGTTTTATCCAGTTTAAACCGGTTTTATCCGTTTTAAACCGGTTTAATCCAGTTCAATCCTGTTTTATCCGGTTTAAACCGTTGCTATCCGGTTCTATCCGTTTTAAACCGGTTTAAAAAAGTTCATTCCGGTTTTATCAGGTTTAAACCGGTTTGAACCGGTTCAATCCGGTTTAAACCAGTTTAAGCCGGTTCAATCCGTTTTTATGCGGTTTAAACCGGTTCAATCTGATTTTATGCGGTTTAAACCAGTTTGAACCGGTTCAATCCGGTTTTATCCTGTTTAAACCGGTATAAACCGGTTCAATCCGGTTTTATCTCGTTTAAACTGGTTCTGTCCGGTTCTATGCTGTTAAAATCGGTTTAAACCGGTTCTATCCTGTTCTATCCTGTTTTAACCGGTTAAACCAGTTCAATCCGGTTTTATCCAGTTTAAACCGGTTCTATTCGTTTCCATCTGGTTTAAAATGGTTTAAACTGGTTCAATCCGGTTTTATACGTTTTAAACCAGTTCAATCTGATTTTATCCGGTTTAAACTGGTTCAATTTGGTTTTATCCAGTTTAAACCGGTTTGAACCGGTTCAATCCGGTTTTATCCGGTTTAAACCGGTTTAAACCGGGTCAATCCGGTTTTATCCGGTTTCAACCTCTTCAATCCGGTTTTCTCCAGTTTAAACCGGTTTATACCAGTTCAATCCGGTTTTATCCGCTTTAAACCGGTTCTATCCGGTTCTATCCGGTTTAAACCGGTTCTATCCGGTTCTATCTGCTTTAAGCCGGTTTAAACCGGTTCAATCCGGTTTTATCCGGTTTAACCGGTTCAATCCGGTTTTATCCGGTTTAAACCGGTTCATTCCGGTTTTATCCTCTTAAAACCGGTTTGAAACGTTTCAATCCGGTTTTATCCGGTTTAAACCGGTTCATTCCGGTTTTATCTGGTTTAAACCGGTTCAATCCGTTTTTATCCAGTTTAAACCAGTTCACTCCGGTTTTATCCGGTTTAAACCGGTTTGAACCGGTTCAATCCGATTTTATCTGGTTTAAACCGTTTCAATATGGTTTTATCCGGTTTAAACCGGTTTTATCCGGTTTAGACCGGTTTAAACCAGTTCAATCCGGTTTTAATCGGCTTAAACTGGTTCAATCTGGTTTTATCCGGTTTAAACCAGTTTGAACCGGTTCAATCCGGTTTTATCCGGTTTAAACCGGTTTAAACCGGTTCAATCCGGTTTTATCTCATTTAGACCGGTTCTATCCGGTTCTATCCTTTTTAAATCGGATTAAACTGGTTCTATCCTGTTCTATCCTGTTTTAACTGGATTAAACCAGTTCAATCCGGTTTTATCCGGTTTAAACCGGTTCTATCCGTTTCTATCTGATTTAAACGGGTTTAAACTGGTTCAATCCGGTTTTATCCGGTTTAAACCGGTTTAAACTGGGTCAATCCGGTTTTATCCAGTTTTAACCTGCTCAATCCGGTTTTCTCCAGTTTAAACCAGTTTAGACAGGTTCAATCCGGTTTTATCCAGTTTAAACCGGTTCTATCCGGTTGAAACCGGTTTAAAGCGGTTCAATCCAGTTTTATCCGGTTTAAACCAGTTCAGTCCGGTTTTATCCGCTTTAAACTGGTTTAAACCGGTTGAATCCGCTTTTATCCAGTTTAAACCGGTTCTATCCGGTTCTATCCGGTTTAAACCGGTTCTATCCGGTTCTATCTGGTTTAAACCGGTTTAAACCGGTTCAATCCGGTTTTATCCGGTTTAAACCGGTTTAAACTGGTTCAATCCGGTTTTATCTGGTTTAAACGGATTCTATCCGGTTTAAACCAGTTCTATCCGGTTTAAACCGGTTTAAACTGCTTCAATCCGGTTTTATCCAGTTTAAACCGGTTTAAACTGGTTCAATCCGGTTCTATCCGGTTTAAACCGGTTTGAGCCAGTTCATGCTGGTTTTATCCGGTTTAAACCGGATACCGGTTGAAACCAGCTCTATCCAGTTTAAACCGGTTTAAACCGGTTCTATCCGGTTCTATCTGGTTTAAACCGGTTTAAACCGGTTCAATCCGGTTTTATCCGGTTTAAACCGGTTTAAACTGGTTCAATCCGTTTTTATGTGGTTTAAACGGATTCTATCCGGTTTAAACCAGTTCTATCCGGTTGAAACCGGTTTAATCCGATTCAATCCGGTTTATCCAGTATAAACTGGTTTAATCCGTTTCAATCCGGTTTTATCCGGTTTAAACCGATTTAAACCGGTTCAGTCCGGTTTTATCCAGTTTAAACCGGTTATATCCGGTTTAAACCGGTATTAACCAGTTCAATCCGGTTTTATCCTGTTTAAACCGGTTTAAACCGGATCAATCCGGTTTTATCCGGCTTCAACCGGTTTTACCCAGTTCTATACGGTTAAAACATGTTTAAACCTGTTCAATCCGATATCATCCGGTTTAAACCGATTCAACCCAGTTTTATCCGGTTTAAACCGGTTTAAGCTGGTTCAATCCGGTTTTATCCAGTTTAAACCGGTTTTATCCGTTTTAAACCGGTTTAATCCAGTTCAATCCTGTTTTATCCGGTTTAAACCGTTGCTATCCGGTTCTATCCGTTTTAAACCGGTTTAAAAAAGTTCATTCCGGTTTTATCAGGTTTAAACCGGTTTGAACCGGTTCAATCCGGTTTAAACCAGTTTAAGCCGGTTCAATCCGTTTTTATGCGGTTTAAACCGGTTCAATCTGATTTTATGCGGTTTAAACCAGTTTGAACCGGTTCAATCCGGTTTAATCTGGTTTTAACCAGTTTAAGCCAGTTCAATCCAGTTTTATCCAGTTTAAACCGGTTCTATGCGGTTCTATCCGGTTGAAACCAGTTTAAACCGGTTCAATCCGGTTTTATCCGGTTTAAACCAGTTCAATCCTGTTTTATCCGGTTTAAACCGGTTCTATCCGGTTCTATACAGTTGAAACCGGTTTAAACCGGTTCAATCCGGTTTTATCCTGTTTAAACCGGTATAAACCGGTTCAATCCGGTTTTATCTCGTTTAATCCGGTTCTGTCCGGTTCTATCCTGTTAAAGTCGGTTTAAACCGGTTCTATCCTGTTCTATCCTGTTTTAACCGGTTAAACCAGTTCAATCCGGTTTTATCCAGTTTAAACCGGTTCTATTCGTTTCCATCTGGTTTAAAAGGGTTTAAACTGGTTCAATCCGGTTTTATACGTTTTAAACCAGTTCAATCTGATTTTATCCGGTTTAAACTGGTTCAATTTGGTTTTATCCGGTTTAAACCGGTTTGAACCGGTTCAATCCGGTTTTATCCGGTTTAAACCGGATTAAACCGGGTCAATCCGGTTTTATCCGGTTTCAACCTCTTCAATCCGGTTTTCTCCAGTTTAAACCGGTTTATACCAGTTCAATCCGGTTTTATCCGCTTTAAACCGGTTCTATCCGGTTCTATCCGGTTTAAACCGGTTCTATCCGGTTCTATCTGCTTTAAGCCAGTTTAAACCGGTTCAATCCGGTTTTATCCGGTTTAAACCGGATCAATCCGGTTTTATCCGGTTTAAACCGGTTTAAACTGGTTCAATCCGGTTTTATCCGGTTTAAGCCGGTTCTATCCGGTTTAAACCGGTTTAAACCGGTTCAATCCGGTTTTATTCGGTTTAAACCGGTTTAAACCGGTTCAATCGGTTTTTATCTGGTTTAAACCGGATTAAACCAGTTCTATCCGGTTTTATCCAGTTTAAACCGGTTCAATCCGTTTTTTCCGGTTTAACCCGGTTTAAACCAGTTCATTCCGGTTTTATCCGGTTTAAGCCGGTTCAATCCGGTTTAAACCGTTTCAATCTGGTTTTATCCGGTTTTAACCGGTTTAAACCGCTTCAATCCGGTTTTATCCGGTTTCAACTGGTTCTATACAGTTCTATCCGGTTGAAACCGGTTTAAACCGGTTCAATCCGGTTTTATCCACTTTAAACCAGTTCAATCCAGTTTTATCCGGTTTAAACCGGTTTAAACCGGTTCAATCCGGTTTTATCCGGTTTAAACCGGTTTAAGCCGGTTCAATCTGGTTTTATCCAGTTTAAACCGGTTCTATCCGGTTCTATCCAGTTGAAACCAGTTTAAACCGGTTCAATCCGGTTTTATCCGGTTTCATCCGGTTCAATCCGGTTTTATCCGGTTTAAACCGGTTCATTCCGGTTTTATCCTGTTAAAACCGGTTTGAAACGGTTCAATCCGGTTTTATCCGGTTTAACCGGTTCAATCCGGTTTTATCCGGTTTAAACCGGTTCATTCCGGTTTTATCCTGTTAAAACCGGTTTGAAACGTTTCAATCCGGTTTTATCCGGTTTAAACCGGTTCATTCCGGTTTTATCCGGTTTAAACCGGTTCAATCCGTTTTTATCCAGTTTAAACCAGTTCACTCCGGTTTTATCCGGTTTAAACCGGTTTGAACCGGTTCAATCCGGTTTTATCTGGTTTAAACCGGTTCAATATGGTTTTATCCGGTTTAAACCGGTTTTATCCGGTTTAGACCGGTTTAAACCAGTTCAGTCCGGTTTTATCCGCTTTAAACTGGTTTAAACCGGTTGAATCCGCTTTTATCCAGTTTAAACCGGTTCTATCCGGTTCTATCCGGTTTAAACCGGTTCTATCCGGTTCTATCTGGTTTAAACCGGTTTAAACCGGTTCAATCCGGTTTTATCCGATTTAAACCGGTTTAAACTGGTTCAATCCGGTTTTATCTGCTTTAAACGGATTCTATCCGGTTTAAACCAGTTCTATCCGGTTTAAACCGGTTTAAACTGCTTCAATCCGGTTTTATCCGGTTTAAACCGGTTTAAACCGGTTCAATCCGGTTCTATCCGGTTTAAACCGGTTTGAGCCAGTTCATGCTGGTTTTATCCGGTTTAAACCGGATACCGGTTGAAACCGGCTCTATCCAGTTTAAACAGGTTTAAGCCGGTTCAATCCGGTTTTATCCAGTTTAAACCGGTTCAATCCGGTTTAAACCGTTTCAATCTGGTTTTATCCGGTTTGAACCAGTTTAAACCGCTTCAATCGGGTTTTATCCGGTTTAAACCGGTTCTATCCGGTTCTATCCGGTTGAAACCGGTTTAATCCGGTTCAATCCGGTTTGATCCGGTTTAAACCGGTTCAATCTGGTTTTATCCGTTTGAAACCGGTTTTAACCGATTCAATCCGGTTTATCCAGTATAAACTGGTTTAATCCGTTTCAATCCGGTTTTATCCGGTTTAAACCGATTTAAACCGGTTCAGTCCGGTTTTATCCGGTTTCAACCGGTTTTACCCGGTTCTATACGGTTAAAACATGTTTAAACCTGTTCAATCCGATTTCATCCGGTTTAAACAGATTCAACCCAGTTTTATCCGGTTTAAACCGGTTTAAGCTGGTTCAATCCGGTTTTATCCAGTTTAAACCGGTTTTATCCGTTTTAAACCGGTTTAATCCAGTTCAATCCTGTTTTATCCGGTTTAAACCGTTTCTATCCGGTTTAAACCGTTTCTATCCGGTTTAACCCGTTTCTATCCGTTTTAAACGGGTTTAAACCAGTTCATTCCGGTTTTATCAGGTTTAAACCGGTTTGAACCGGTTCAATACGGTTTAAACCAGTTTAAGCCGGTTCAATCCGGTTTTATCCGGTTTAAACCGGTTCAATCTGATTTTATGCGGTTTAAACCAGTTTGAACCGGTTCAATCCGGTTTAATCCGGTTTAAACCGGTTTAAGCCAGTTCAATCCAGTTTTATCCAGTTTAAACCGGTTCTATCCTGTTCTATCCGGTTGAAACCAGTTTAAACCGGTTCAATCCGGTTTTATCCGGTTTAAACCAGTTCAATCCTGTTTTATCCGGTTTAAACCGGTTCTATCCGGTCCTATACAGTTGAAACTGTTTTAAACCGGTTCAATCTGGTTTTATCCGGTTTAAACCGGTTCGGTCTGGTTTTATCCGGTTTAAACCGGTTTAAAACGGTTCAATCCGTTTTTATCCGGTTTAAACCGGTTCTATGCTGTTTATACCAGTTTAAGCCTGTTCAATCGGGTTTTATCCGGTTTAGACCTGTTTAAGCCGGTTCATTCCGGTTTTATCCAGTTTAAAACGGTTCTATCCGGTTCTACCCGGTTGAAACCAGTTTAAACCGGTTCAATCCGTTTTTATCCAGTTTAAACCTGTTTGAACCGGTTCAATCCGTTTTTATCCGGTTTAAACCGGTTTAAGCCGGCTCAATCCGGTTTTATCCAGTTTAAACCGGTTCAATCTGGTTTAATCCGGTTTAAACCGGTTTAAGCCGGTTCAATCCGCTTTTATCCAGTTTAAACCGGTTCTATCCAGTTCTATCCGGTTGAAACCAGTTTAAACCGGTTCAATACAGTTTTATCCGGTTTAAACCGGTTTAAGCTGGTTCAATCCGGTTTTATCCGGTTTAAACCGGTTCAATCTTGTTTTATCCGGTTTAAACCGGTTGAAACCAGTTCAATCCGGTTTTATCTGGTTTAGACCAGTTCAAACCGGTTCAATCCGGTTTTATCCAGTTTAAACCGGTTCAGTCTGGTTTTATCCGGTTTCAACCGGTTTAAACCGGTTCAATCCGGTTTTATCCGTTTGAAACCGGTTCTATGCTGTTTATACCAGTTTAAGCCTGTTCAATCGGGTTTTATCCGGTTTAGACCCGTTTAAGCCGGTTCATTCCAGTTTTATCCAGTTTAAACCGGTTTAAACCCTTTCAATCCGTTTTTATCCGGTTTCAACCGGTTTACACCGGTTCAATCCGGTTTTATCCGGTTAAAACCGTTTCTCTCCACTTCTATCCGTTTTAAACCGGTTTAAACCAGTTCATTCCGGTTTTATCCGGTTTAAACCGGTTTGAACCGGTTCAATCCGGTTTTATGCGGTTTAAACAGGTTTAAGCCGGTTCAATCCGGTTTTATCCGGTTTAAACCGGTTTAATCCTGTTTAAACCGGTTTAAGCTGGTTCAATCCGGTTTTATCCAGTTTAAACCGGTTCTATCCGGTTCTATCCGGTTGAAACCAGTTTATACCGTTTCAATCCGGTTTTATCCGGTTTAAACTGGTTCAATCTGGTTTTATCCGGTTTAAACCATTTCAATCCGGTTTTATCCGGTTTAAACCGTTTCATTCCGGTTTTATCCGGTTAAAACCGGTTTGAAATGCTTCAATCCTGTTTTTTCCGGTTTAAACTGGTTCAGTCCGGTTTTATCCTGTTTAAACCAGTTCATTCCGGTTTTATCCGGTTTAAACCGGTTCAATCCGGTTTTATCCGATTTAAACCAGTTCACTCTGGTTTTATCCGTTGTAAACCTGTTTGAACCGGTTCAATCCGGTTTTATCCGGTTTAAACCTGTTTAAGCTGGTTCAATCCGGTTTTATCCAGTTTAAAACGGTTCTATCCGGTTCTATCCAGTTGAAACTGGTTTATACCAGTTCAATCCGGTTTTATCCAGTTAAAACCGGTTCAATCCGGTTTTATCCGGTTTAAACCGATTTAAACCGGTTCAGTCCGGTTTTATCCAGTTTAAACCGGTTATATCCGGTTTAAACCGGTATTAACCAGTTCAATCCGGTTTTATCCTGTTTAAACCGGTTTAAACCGGATCAATCCGGTTTTATCCGGCTTCAACCGGTTTTACCCAGTTCTATACGGTTAAAATATGTTTAAACCTGTTCAATCCGATATCATCCGGTTTAAACCGATTCAACCCAGTTTTATCCGGTTTAAACCGGTTTAAGCTGGTTCAATCCGGTTTTATCCAGTTTAAACCGGTTTTATCCGTTTTAAACCGGTTTAATCCAGTTCAATCCTGTTTTATCCGGTTTAAACCGTTGCTATCCGGTTCTATCCGTTTTAAACCAGTTTTAAAAAGTTCATCCTGGTTTTATCAGGTTTAAACCGGTTTGAACCGGTTCAATCCGGTTTAAACCAGTTTAAGCCGGTTCAATCCGTTTTTATGCGGTTTAAACCGGTTCAATCTGATTTTATGCGGTTTAAACCAGTTTGAACCGGTTCAATCCGGTTTAATCTGGTTTTAATCAGTTTAAGCCAGTTCAATCCAGTTTTATCCAGTTTAAACCGGTTCTATGCGGTTCTATCCGGTTGAAACCAGTTTAAACCGGTTCAATCCGGTTTTATCCGGTTTAAACCAGTTCAATCCTGTTTTATCCGGTTTAAACCGGTTCTATCCGGTTCTATACAGTTGAAACCGGTTTAAACCGGTTCAATCCGGTTTTATCCTGTTTAAACCGGTATAAACCGGTTCAATCCGGTTTTATCTCGTTTAAACCGGTTCTGTCCGGTTCTATCCTGTTAAGGTCGGTTTAAACCGGTTCTATCCTGTTCTATCCTGTTTTAACCGGTTAAACCAGTTCAATCCGGTTTTATCCAGTTTAAACCGGTTCTATTCGTTTCCATCTGGTTTAAAAGGGTTTAAACTGGTTCAATCCGGTTTTATACGTTTTAAACCAGTTCAATCTGATTTTATCCGGTTTAAACTGGTTCAATTTGGTTTTATCCGGTTTAAACCGGTTTGAACCGGTTCAATCCGGTTTTATCCGGTTTAAACCGGTTTAAACCGGGTCAATCCGGTTTTATCCGGTTTCAACCTCTTCAATCCGGTTTTCTCCAGTTTAAACCGGTTTATACCAGTTCAATCCGGTTTTATCCGCTTTAAACCGGTTCTATCCGGTTCTATCCGGTTTAAACCGGTTCTATCCGGTTCTATCTGCTTTAAGCCGGTTTAAACCGGTTCAATCCGGTTTTATCCGGTTTAAACCGGATCAATCCGGTTTTATCCGGTTTAAACCGGTTTAAACTGGTTCAATCCGGTTTTATCCGGTTTAAACCGGTTCTATCCGGTTTAAACCGGTTTAAACCGGTTCAATCCGGTTTTATTCGGTTTAAACCGGTTTAAACCGGTTCAATCGGTTTTTATCTGGTTTAAACCGGATTAAACCGGTTCTATCCGGTTTTATCCAGTTTAAACCGGTTCAATCCGTTTTTTCCGGTTTAACCCGGTTTAAACCAGTTCATTCCGGTTTTATCCGGTTTAAGCCGGTTCAATCCGGTTTAAACCGTTTCAATCTGGTTTTATCCGGTTTTAACCGGTTTAAACCGCTTCAATCCGGTTTTATCCGGTTTCAACTGGTTCTATACAGTTCTATCCGGTTGAAACCGGTTTAAACCGGTTCAATCTGGTTTTATCCGCTTTAAACCAGTTCAATCCAGTTTTATCCGGTTTAAACCGGTTTAAACCGGTTCAATCCGGTTTTATCCGGTTTAAACCGGTTTAAGCCGGTTCAATCTGGTTTTATCCAGTTTAAACCGGTTCTATCCGATTCTATCCAGTTGAAACCAGTTTAAACCGGTTCAATCCGGTTTTATCCGGTTTAAACTGGTTTGAACCGGTTCAATCCTGTTTTATCCGGTTTAAACCAGTTCACTCCGGTTTTATCCGGTTTAAATTGGTTTGTACCGGCTCAATCCGGTTTTATCCGGTTTAAACCGGTTCTATCCGGTTCTATCCGGTTTGAACCGGTTTAAACCGCTTCAAACCGGTTTTATCCGGTTTAAACCGGTTCTATCCGATTCTGTCCAGTTTAAACCGGTTCTATCCTGTTTAAACCGGTTTAAGCCGGATCATTCCGGTTTTATCCAGTTTAAACTGGTTCATTCCGTTTTTATCCGGTTTAAGCCGGTTCAATCCGGTTTAAACCGTTTCAATCTGGTTTTATCCGGTTTGAACCGGTTTAAATCGCTTCAAACCGGTTTTATCTGGTTTAAACCGGTTCTATCCGGTTCTATCCAGTTTAAACCAGTTTAATCCAGTTCAATCCGGTTTTATCCAGATTAAACCGGTCCTATCGGGTTTAAACAGGTTTAGGCCGGTTCATTCCGGTTTTATCAGTTTTAAACCAGTTTAAACTGCTTCAATCCGTTTATATCCGTTTAAAACCGGTTTGAAACGGTTCAATCTGGTTTTATCCGGTTTAAACCGGTTCGATCCGTTTTTATCCGGTTTAAACCAGTTCACTCCGGTTTTATCCGGTTTAAACCGGTTTGAACCGGTTCAATCCGGTTTTATCTGGTTTAAACCGGTTCAATCTGGTTTTATCCTGTTGAAACCGGTTTTATCCGGTTTAGACCGGTTTAAGCCAGTTCAATCCGGTTTTAATCGGCTTAAACTGGTTCAATCTGGTTTTATCCGGTTTAAACCGCTTTAAAACGGTTTAATCCGGTTTTGTCCGGTTTAAACCAGTTTGAACCAGTTCAATCCGGTTTTATCCGGTTTAAACCGGTTTAAACCGGTTCAATCTGGTTTTATCTCGTTTAGACCGGTTCTATCCGGTTCTATTCTTTTTAAATCGGATTAAACTGTTTCTGTCCTGTTCTATCCTGTTTTAACTGGATTAAACCAGTTCAATCCGGTTTTATCCTGTTTAAACCGGTTTAAACCCTTTCAATCCGTTTTTATCCGGTTTCAACCGGTTTACAGCGGTTCAATCCGGTTTTATCCGGTTTATACCGTTTCTATCCGGTTCTATCCGTTTTCAACCGGTTTAAACCGGTTCATTCCGGTTTTATCCGGTTTAAACCTGTTTGAACCGGTTCAATCCGGTCTTATCCGGTTTAAACCGGTTTAAACCGGTTCATTCCGGTTTTATCCGGTTTAAACCTGTTTGAACCGGTTCAATCAGGTTTTATCCGGTTTAAACCGGTTTAAGCCGGTTCAATCTGGTTTTATCCAGTTTAAACCGGTTCTATCCGGTTCTATCCGGTTGAAACCATTTTAAACCGGTTCAATCCGGTTTTATCCGGTTTAAACCGGTTTAAGCTGGTTCAATCGGGTTTTATCCGGTTTAAACTGGTTCTATCTGGTTCTATCCGGTTGAAACCGGTTTAATCCGGTTCAATCCGGTTTGATCCGGTTTAAACCGGTTCAATCTGGTTTTATCCGGTTTAAACCGGTTTTAACCGATTCAATCCGGTTTATCCAGTATAAACTGGTTTAATCCGTTTCAATCCAGGTTTATCCGGTTTAAAGCGATTTAAACCGGTTCAGTCCGGTTTTATCCAGTTTAAACCGGTTATATCCGGTTTAAACCGGTATAAACCAGTTCAATCCGGTTTTATCCTGTTTAAACCGGTTTAAACCGGATCAATCCGGTTTTATCCGGTTTCAACCGGTTTTACCCGGTTCTATACGGTTTAAACATGTTTAAACCTGTTCAATCCGATATCATCCGGTTTAAACCGATTCAACCCAGTTTTATCCGGTTTAAACCGGTTTAAACTGGTTCAATCCGGTTTTATCCAGTTTAAACCGGTTTTATCCGTTTTAAACCGGTTTAATCCAGTTCAATCCTGTTTTATCCGGTTTAAACCGTTGCTATCCGGTTCTATCCGTTTTAAACCGGTTTAAAAAAGTTCATTCCGGTTTTATCAGGTTTAAACCGGTTTGAACCGGTTCAATCCGGTTTAAACCAGTTTAAGCCGGTTCAATCCGTTTTTATGCGGTTTAAACCGGTTCAATCTGATTTTATGCGGTTTAAACCAGTTTGAACCGGTTCAATCTGGTTTAATCTGGTTTTAACCAGTTTAAGCCAGTTCAATCCAGTTTTATCCAGTTTAAACCGGTTCTATGCGGTTCTATCCGGTTGAAACCAGTTTAAACCGGTTCAATCCGGTTTTATCCGGTTTAAACCAGTTCAATCCTGTTTTATCCGGTTTAAACCGGTTCTATCCGGTTCTATACAGTTGAAACCGGTTTAAACCGGTTCAATCCGGTTTTATCCTGTTTAAACCGGTATAAACCGGTTCAATCCGGTTTTATCTCGTTTAAACCGGTTCTGTCCGGTTCTATCCTGTTAAAATCGGTTTAAACCGGTTCTATCCTGTTCTATCCTGTTTTAACCGGTTAAACCAGTTCAATCCGGTTTTATCCAGTTTAAACCGGTTCTATTCGTTTCCATCTGGTTTAAAAGGGTTTAAACTGGTTCAATCCGGTTTTATACGTTTTAAACCAGTTCAATCTGATTTTATCCGGTTTAAACTGGTTCAATTTGGTTTTATCCGGTTTAAACCGGTTTGAACCGGTTCAATCCGGTTTTATCCGGTTTAAACCGGTTTAAACCGGGTCAATCCGGTTTTATCCGGTTTCAACCTCTTCAATCCGGTTTTCTCCAGTTTAAACCGGTTTATACCAGTTCAATCCGGTTTTATCCGCTTTAAACCGGTTCTATCCGGTTCTATCCGGTTTAAACCGGTTCTATCCGGTTCTATCTGCTTTAAGCCGGTTTAAACCGGTTCAATCCGGTTTTATCCGGTTTAACCGGTTCAATCCGGTTTTATCCGGTTTAAACCGGTTCATTCCGGTTTTATCCTGTTAAAACCGGTTTGAAACGTTTCAATCCGGTTTTATCCGGTTTAAACCGGTTCATTCCGGTTTTATCCGGTTTAAACCGGTTCAATCCGTTTTTATCCAGTTTAAACCAGTTCACTCCGGTTTTATCCGGTTTAAACCGGTTTGAACCGGTTCAATCCGGTTTTATCTGGTTTAAACCGTTTCAATATGGTTTTATCCGGTTTAAACCGGTTTTATCCGGTTTAGACCGGTTTAAACCAGTTCAATCCGGTTTTAATCGGCTTAAACTGGTTCAATCTGGTTTTATCCGGTTTAAACCAGTTTGAACCGGTTCAATCCGGTTTTATCCGGTTTAAACCGGTTTAAACCGGTTCAATCCGGTTTTATCTCATTTAGACCGGTTCTATCCGGTTCTATCCTTTTTAAATCGGATTAAACTGGTTCTATCCTGTTCTATCCTGTTTTAACTGGATTAAACCAGTTCAATCCGGTTTTATCCGGTTTAAACCGGTTCTATCCGTTTCTATCTGATTTAAACGGGTTTAAACTGGTTCAATCCGGTTTTATCCGGTTTATAGCGGTTTAAACTGGGTCAATCCGGTTTTATCCAGTTTTAACCTGCTCAATCCGGTTTTCTCCAGTTTAAACCAGTTTAGACAGGTTCAATCTGGTTTTATCCAGTTTAAACCGGTTCTATCCGGTTGAAACCGGTTTAAAGCGGTTCAATCCAGTTTTATCCGGTTTAAACCAGTTCAGTCCGGTTTTATCCGCTTTAAACTGGTTTAAACCGGTTGAATCTGCTTTTATCCAGTTTAAACCGGTTCTATCCGGTTCTATCCGGTTTAAACCGGTTCTATCCGGTTCTATCTGGTTTAAACCGGTTTAAACCGGTTCAATCCGGTTTTATCCGGTTTAAACCGGTTTAAACTGGTTCAATCCGGTTTTATCTGGTTTAAACGGATTCTATCCGGTTTAAACCAGTTCTATCCGGTTTAAACCGGTTTAAACTGCTTCAATCCGGTTTTATCCGGTTTAAACCGGTTTAAACCGGTTCAATCCGGTTCTATCCGGTTTAAACCGGTTTGAGCCAGTTCATGCTGGTTTTATCCGGTTTAAACCGGATACCGGTTGAAACCGGCTCTATCCAGTTTAAACAGGTTTAAGCCGGTTCAATCCGGTTTTATCCAGTTTAAACCGGTTCAATCCGGTTTAATCCGTTTCAATCTGGTTTTATCCGGTTTGAACCAGTTTAAACCGCTTCAATCGGGTTTTATCCGGTTTAAACCGGTTCTATCCGGTTCTATCCGGTTGAAACCGGTTTAATCCGATTCAATCCGGTTTATCCAGTATAAACTGGTTTAATCCGTTTCAATCCGGTTTTATCCGGTTTAAACCGATTTAAACCGGTTCAGTCCGGTTTTATCCAGTTTAAACCGGTTATATCCGGTTTAAACCGGTATTAACCAGTTCAATCCGGTTTTATCCTGTTTAAACCGGTTTAAACCGGATCAATCCGGTTTTATCCGGCTTCAACCGGTTTTACCCAGTTCTATACGGTTAAAATATGTTTAAACCTGTTCAATCCGATATCATCCGGTTTAAACCGATTCAACCCAGTTTTATCCGGTTTAAACCGGTTTAAGCTGGTTCAATCCGGTTTTATCCAGTTTAAACCGGTTTTATCCGTTTTAAACCGGTTTAATCCAGTTCAATCCTGTTTTATCCGGTTTAAACCGTTGCTATCCGGTTCTATCCGTTTTAAACCAGTTTAAAAAAGTTCATTCTGGTTTTATCAGGTTTAAACCGGTTTGAACCGGTTCAATCCGGTTTAAACCAGTTTAAGCCGGTTCAATCCGTTTTTATGCGGTTTAAACCGGTTCAATCTGATTTTATGCGGTTTAAACCAGTTTGAACCGGTTCAATCCGGTTTAATCTGGTTTTAATCAGTTTAAGCCAGTTCAATCCAGTTTTATCCAGTTTAAACCGGTTCTATGCGGTTCTATCCGGTTGAAACCAGTTTAAACCGGTTCAATCCGGTTTTATCCGGTTTAAACCAGTTCAATCCTGTTTTATCCGGTTTAAACCGGTTCTATCCGGTTCTATACAGTTGAAACCGGTTTAAACCGGTTCAATCCGGTTTTATCCTGTTTAAACCGGTATAAACCGTTTCAATCCGGTTTTATCTCGTTTAAACCGGTTCTGTCCGGTTCTATCCTGTTAAAGTCGGTTTAAACCGGTTCTATCCTGTTCTATCCTGTTTTAACCGGTTAAACCAGTTCAATCCGGTTTTATCCAGTTTAAACCGGTTCTATTCGTTTCCATCTGGTTTAAAAGGGTTTAAACTGGTTCAAT
Organism: Cynocephalus volans; assembly: GCF_027409185.1. Lineage (NCBI taxonomy): Eukaryota > Metazoa > Chordata > Mammalia > Dermoptera > Cynocephalidae > Cynocephalus > Cynocephalus volans. The sequence goes on from NW_026902455.1 coordinate 109,022, forward strand.
CCGGTTTTATACGTTTTAAACCAGTTCAATCTGATTTTATCCGGTTTAAACTGGTTCAATTTGGTTTTATCCGGTTTAAACCGGTTTGAACCGGTTCAATCCGGTTTTATCCGGTTTAAACCGGTTTAAACCGGGTCAATCCGTTTTTATCCGGTTTCAACCTCTTCAATCCGGTTTTCTCCAGTTTAAACCGGTTTATACCAGTTCAATCCGGTTTTATCCGCTTTAAACCGGTTCTATCCGGTTCTATCCGGTTTAAACCGGTTCTATCCGGTTCTATCTGCTTTAAGCCGGTTTAAACCGGTTCAATCCGGTTTTATCCGGTTTAAACCGGATCAATCCGGTTTTATCCGGTTTAAACCAGTTTAAACTGGTTCAATCCGGTTTTATCCGGTTTAAACCGGTTCTATCCGGTTTAAACCGGTTTAAACCGGTTCAATCCGGTTTTATTCGGTTTAAACCGGTTTAAACCGGTTCAATCGGTTTTTATCTGGTTTAAACCGGATTAAACCGGTTCTATCCGGTTTTATCCAGTTTAAACCGGTTCAATCCGTTTTTTCCGGTTTAACCCGGTTTAAACCAGTTCATTCCGGTTTTATCCGGTTTAAGCCGGTTCAATCCGGTTTAAACCGTTTCAATCTGGTTTTATCCGGTTTTAACCGGTTTAAACCGCTTCAATCCGGTTTTATCCGGTTTCAACTGGTTCTATACAGTTCTATCCGGTTGAAACCGGTTTAAACCGGTTCAATCCGGTTTTATCCGCTTTAAACCAGTTCAATCCAGTTTTATCCGGTTTAAACCGGTTTAAACCGGTTCAATCCGGTTTTATCCGGTTTAAACCGGTTTAAGCCGGTTCAATCTGGTTTTATCCAGTTTAAACCGGTTCTATCCGGTTCTATCCAGTTGAAACCAGTTTAAACCGGTTCAATCCGGTTTTATCCGGTTTCAACCGGTTCAATCCGGTTTTATCCGGTTTAAACCGGTTCATTCCGGTTTTATCCTGTTAAAACCGGTTTGAAACGGTTCAATCCGGTTTTATCCGGTTTAACCGGTTCAATCCGGTTTTATCCGGTTTAAACCGGTTCATTCCGGTTTTATCCTGTTAAAACCGGTTTGAAACGTTTCAATCCGGTTTTATCCGGTTTAAACCGGTTCATTCCGGTTTTATCCGGTTTAAACCGGTTCAATCCGTTTTTATCCAGTTTAAACCAGTTCACTCCGGTTTTATCCGGTTTAAACCGGTTTGAACCGGTTCAATCCGGTTTTATCTGGTTTAAACCGGTTCAATATGGTTTTATCCGGTTTAAACCGGTTTTATCCGGTTTAGACCGGTTTAAACCAGTTCAGTCCGGTTTTATCCGCTTTAAACTGGTTTAAACCGGTTGAATCCGCTTTTATCCAGTTTAAACCGGTTCTATCCGGTTCTATCCGGTTTAAACCGTTTCAATCCGTTTTTTCCGGTTTAACCCGGTTTAAACCAGTTCATTCCGGTTTTATCCGGTTTAAGCCGGTTCAATCCGGTTTTATCGGGTTTAAACTGGTTCTATACAGTTCTATCCGGTTGAAACCGGTTTAAACCGGTTCAATCCGGTTTTATCCGCTTTAAACCAGTTCAATCCAGTTTTATCCGGTTTAAACCGGTTTAAACCGGTTCAATCCGGTTTTATCCAGTTTAAACCGGTTTAAGCTGGTTCAATCCGGTTTTATCCAGTTTAAACCGGTTCTATCCGGTTCTATCTGGTTGAAACCGGTTTATACCAGTTCAATCCGGTTTTCTCAGGTTAAAACCGGTTCAATCGGGTTTTATCCTGTTTAAACCGGTTTAAACTGGTTCAATCGGTTTTATCCAGTTTAAACCAGTTCTATCCAGTTTAAACCAGTTTAATCCAGTTCAATCCGGTTTTATCCAGTTTAAACCGGTCCTATCGAGTTTAAACAGGTTTAGGCTGGTTCATTCCGGTTTAATCAGTTTTAAACCAGTTTAAACTGCTTCAATCCGTTTATATTCGGTTTAAACCGGTTACAACCGGTTCAATCCGGTTTTCTCCGGTTTAAACCGGTGTAAGCCGGTTCCACCCGGTTTTCTCCGGTTTTAACCAGCTTTAACCGGTTCAATCCGCTTTTATCCAGTTTAATCCGGTTCTATCTTGTTCTATCCGGTTGAAACCGGTTTAAACCGGTTCAATCCGTTTTTTCCGGTTTAAACCGGTTTCAACCAGTTCATTCCGGTTTTATCCGGTTTAAACCGTTTCAATCTGATTTTATCCGGTTTAAACCGGTTTAAACCGCTTCAATCCGGTTTTATCCGGTTTAAACCGGTTCTATCCAGTTCTATCCGGTTGAAACCGGTTTAAACCGGTTCAATCCGGTTTTATCCGGTTTAAACCAGTTCAATCCGGTTTTATCCGGTTTAAACCGGTTTAAACCGGTTCAATCCGGTTTTATCCGGTTTAAACCGGTTCTATCCGGTTCTATCCGGTTTGAACCGGTTCAATCCGGTTTTATCCGGTTTAAACCGGTTCAATCCGATTTTATCCGGTTTAAACCGGTTCATTCCGGTTTTATCCGGTTAAAACCGGTTTGAAACGTTTCAATCCGGTTTTATCCGGTTTAAAACGGTTCATTCCAGTTTTATCCGTTTAAAACCGGTTTGAAACGGTTCAATCCGGTTTTATCCGGTTTAAACCGGTTCGATCCGTTTTTATCCGGTTTAAACCAGTTCACTCCGGTTTTATCCGGTTTAAACCGGTTTGAACCGGTTCAATCCGGTTTTATCTGGTTTAAACCGGTTCAATCTGGTTTTATCCTGTTGAAACCGGTTTTATCCGGTTTAGACCGGTTTAAACCAGTTCAATCCGGTTTTAATCGGCTTAAACTGGTTCAATCTGGTTTTATCCGGTTTAAACCGCTTTAAAACGGTTTAATCCGGTTTTGTCCGGTTTAAACCAGTTTGAACCAGTTCAATCTGGTTTTATCCGGTTTAAACCGGTTTAAACCGGTTCAATCTGGTTTTATCTCGTTTAGACCGGTTCTATCCGGTTCTATCCTTTTTAAATCGGATTAAACTGTTTCTGTCCTGTTCTATCCTGTTTTAACTGGATTAAACCAGTTCAATCCGGTTTTATCCTGTTTAAACCGGTTTAAACCCTTTCAATCCGTTTTTATCCGGTTTCAACCGGTTTACAGCGGTTCAATCCGGTTTTATCCGGTTTATACCGTTTCTATCCGGTTCTATCCGTTTTAAACCGGTTTAAACCGGTTCATTCCGGTTTTATCCGGTTTAAACCTGTTTGAACCGGTTCAATCCGGTCTTATCCGGTTTAAACCGGTTTAAACCGGTTCATTCCGGTTTTATCCGGTTTAAACCTGTTTGAACCGGTTCAATCAGGTTTTATCCGGTTTAAACCGGTTTAAGCCGGTTCAATCTGGTTTTATCCAGTTTAAACCGGTTCTATCCGGTTCTATCCGGTTGAAACCATTTTAAACCGGTTCAATCCGGTTTTATCCGGTTTAAACCGGTTTAAGCTGGTTCAATCGGGTTTTATCCAGTTTAAACTGGTTCTATCCGGTTCTATCCGGTTGAAACCGGTTTAATCCGGTTCAATCCGGTTTGATCCGGTTTAAACCGGTTCAATCTGGTTTTATCCGGTTTAAACTGGTTTTAACCGATTCAATCCGGTTTATCCAGTATAAACTGGTTTAATCCGTTTCAATCCAGGTTTATCCGGTTTAAAGCGATTTAAACCGGTTCAGTCCGGTTTTATCCAGTTTAAACCGGTTTAAACCGGATCAATCCGGTTTTATCCGGTTTCAACCGGTTTTACCCGGTTCTATACGGTTTAAACATGTTTAAACCTGTTCAATCCGATATCATCCGGTTTAAACCGATTCAACCCAGTTTTATCCGGTTTAAACCGGTTTAAGCTGGTTCAATCCGGTTTTATCCAGTTTAAACCGGTTTTATCCGTTTTAAACCGGTTTAATCCAGTTCAATCCTGTTTTATCCGGTTTAAACCGTTGCTATCCGGTTCTATCCGTTTTAAACCGGTTTAAAAAAGTTCATTCCGGTTTTATCAGGTTTAAACCGGTTTGAACCGGTTCAATCCGGTTTAAACCAGTTTAAGCCGGTTCAATCCGTTTTTATGCGGTTTAAACCGGTTCAATCTGATTTTATGCGGTTTAAACCAGTTTGAACCGGTTCAATCCGGTTTTATCCTGTTTAAACCGGTATAAACCGGTTCAATCCGGTTTTATCTCGTTTAAACTGGTTCTGTCCGGTTCTATCCTGTTAAAATCGGTTTAAACCGGTTCTATCCTGTTCTATCCTGTTTTAACCGGTTAAACCAGTTCAATCCGGTTTTATCCAGTTTAAACCGGTTCTATTCGTTTCCATCTGGTTTAAAAGGGTTTAAACTGGTTCAATCCGGTTTTATACGTTTTAAACCAGTTCAATCTGATTTTATCCGGTTTAAACTGGTTCAATTTGGTTTTATCCGGTTTAAACCGGTTTGAACCGGTTCAATCCGGTTTTATCCGGTTTAAACCGGTTTAAACCGGGTCAATCCGGTTTTATCCGGTTTCAACCTCTTCAATCCGGTTTTCTCCAGTTTAAACCGGTTTATACCAGTTCAATCCGGTTTTATCCGCTTTAAACCGGTTCTATCCGGTTCTATCCGGTTTAAACCGGTTCTATCCGGTTCTATCTGCTTTAAGCCGGTTTAAACCGGTTCAATCCGGTTTTATCCGGTTTAACCGGTTCAATCCGGTTTTATCCGGTTTAAACCGGTTCATTCCGGTTTTATCCTGTTAAAACCGGTTTGAAACGTTTCAATCCGGTTTTATCCGGTTTAAACCGGTTCATTCCGGTTTTATCCGGTTTAAACCGGTTCAATCCGTTTTTATCCAGTTTAAACCAGTTCACTCCGGTTTTATCCGGTTTAAACCGGTTTGAACCGGTTCAATCCGGTTTTATCTGGTTTAAACCGTTTCAATATGGTTTTATCCGGTTTAAACCGGTTTTATCCGGTTTAGACCGGTTTAAACCAGTTCAATCCGGTTTTAATCGGCTTAAACTGGTTCAATCTGGTTTTATCCGGTTTAAACCAGTTTGAACCGGTTCAATCCGGTTTTATCCGGTTTAAACCGGTTTAAACCGGTTCAATCCGGTTTTATCTCATTTAGACCGGTTCTATCCGGTTCTATCCTTTTTAAATCGGATTAAACTGGTTCTATCCTGTTCTATCCTGTTTTAACTGGATTAAACCAGTTCAATCCGGTTTTATCCGGTTTAAACCGGTTCTATCCGTTTCTATCTGATTTAAACGGGTTTAAACTGGTTCAATCCGGTTTTATCCGGTTTATAGCGGTTTAAACTGGGTCAATCCGGTTTTATCCAGTTTTAACCTGCTCAATCCGGTTTTCTCCAGTTTAAACCAGTTTAGACAGGTTCAATCTGGTTTTATCCAGTTTAAACCGGTTCTATCCGGTTGAAACCGGTTTAAAGCGGTTCAATCCAGTTTTATCCGGTTTAAACCAGTTCAGTCCGGTTTTATCCGCTTTAAACTGGTTTAAACCGGTTGAATCCGCTTTTATCCAGTTTAAACCGGTTCTATCCGGTTCTATCCGGTTTAAACCGGTTCTATCCGGTTCTATCTGGTTTAAACCGGTTTAAACCGGTTCAATCCGGTTTTATCCGGTTTAAACCGGTTTAAACTGGTTCAATCCGGTTTTATCTGGTTTAAACGGATTCTATCCGGTTTAAACCAGTTCTATCCGGTTTAAACCGGTTTAAACTGCTTCAATCCGGTTTTATCCGGTTTAAACCGGTTTAAACCGGTTCAATCCGGTTCTATCCGGTTTAAACCGGTTTGAGCCAGTTCATGCTGGTTTTATCCGGTTTAAACCGGATACCGGTTGAAACCGGCTCTATCCAGTTTAAACAGGTTTAAGCCGGTTCAATCCGGTTTTATCCAGTTTAAACCGGTTCAATCCGGTTTAATCCGTTTCAATCTGGTTTTATCCGGTTTGAACCAGTTTAAACCGCTTCAATCGGGTTTTATCCGGTTTAAACCGGTTCTATCCGGTTCTATCCGGTTGAAACCGGTTTAATCCGATTCAATCCGGTTTATCCAGTATAAACTGGTTTAATCCGTTTCAATCCGGTTTTATCCGGTTTAAACCGATTTAAACCGGTTCAGTCCGGTTTTATCCAGTTTAAACCGGTTATATCCGGTTTAAACCGGTATTAACCAGTTCAATCCGGTTTTATCCTGTTTAAACCGGTTTAAACCGGATCAATCCGGTTTTATCCGGCTTCAACCGGTTTTACCCAGTTCTATACGGTTAAAATATGTTTAAACCTGTTCAATCCGATATCATCCGGTTTAAACCGATTCAACCCAGTTTTATCCGGTTTAAACCGGTTTAAGCTGGTTCAATCCGGTTTTATCCAGTTTAAACCGGTTTTATCCGTTTTAAACCGGTTTAATCCAGTTCAATCCTGTTTTATCCGGTTTAAACCGTTGCTATCCGGTTCTATCCGTTTTAAACCAGTTTAAAAAAGTTCATTCTGGTTTTATCAGGTTTAAACCGGTTTGAACCGGTTCAATCCGGTTTAAACCAGTTTAAGCCGGTTCAATCCGTTTTTATGCGGTTTAAACCGGTTCAATCTGATTTTATGCGGTTTAAACCAGTTTGAACCGGTTCAATCCGGTTTAATCTGGTTTTAATCAGTTTAAGCCAGTTCAATCCAGTTTTATCCAGTTTAAACCGGTTCTATGCGGTTCTATCCGGTTGAAACCAGTTTAAACCGGTTCAATCCGGTTTTATCCGGTTTAAACCAGTTCAATCCTGTTTTATCCGGTTTAAACCGGTTCTATCCGGTTCTATACAGTTGAAACCGGTTTAAACCGGTTCAATCCGGTTTTATCCTGTTTAAACCGGTATAAACCGGTTCAATCCGGTTTTATCTCGTTTAAACCGGTTCTGTCCGGTTCTATCCTGTTAAAGTCGGTTTAAACCGGTTCTATCCTGTTCTATCCTGTTTTAACCGGTTAAACCAGTTCAATCCGGTTTTATCCAGTTTAAACCGGTTCTATTCGTTTCCATCTGGTTTAAAAGGGTTTAAACTGGTTCAATCCGGTTTTATACGTTTTAAACCAGTTCAATCTGATTTTATCCGGTTTAAACTGGTTCAATTTGGTTTTATCCGGTTTAAACCGGTTTGAACCGGTTCAATCCGGTTTTATCCGGTTTAAACCGGTTTAAACCGGGTCAATCCGGTTTTATCCGGTTTCAACCTCTTCAATCCGGTTTTCTCCAGTTTAAACCGGTTTATACCAGTTCAATCCGGTTTTATCCGCTTTAAACCGGTTCTATCCGGTTCTATCCGGTTTAAACCGGTTCTATCCGGTTCTATCTGCTTTAAGCCGGTTTAAACCGGTTCAATCCGGTTTTATCCGGTTTAAACCGGATCAATCCGGTTTTATCCGGTTTAAACCAGTTTAAACTGGTTCAATCCGGTTTTATCCGGTTTAAACCGGTTCTATCCGGTTTAAACCGGTTTAAACCGGTTCAATCCGGTTTTATTCGGTTTAAACCGGTTTAAACCGGTTCAATCGGTTTTTATCTGGTTTAAACCGGATTAAACCGGTTCTATCCGGTTTTATCCAGTTTAAACCGGTTCAATCCGTTTTTTCCGGTTTAACCCGGTTTAAACCAGTTCATTCCGGTTTTATCCGGTTTAAGCCGGTTCAATCCGGTTTAAACCGTTTCAATCTGGTTTTATCCGGTTTTAACCGGTTTAAACCGCTTCAATCCGGTTTTATCCGGTTTCAACTGGTTCTATACAGTTCTATCCGGTTGAAACCGGTTTAAACCGGTTCAATCCGGTTTTATCCGCTTTAAACCAGTTCAATCCAGTTTTATCCGGTTTAAACCGGTTTAAACCGGTTCAATCCGGTTTTATCCGGTTTAAACCGGTTTAAGCCGGTTCAATCTGGTTTTATCCAGTTTAAACCGGTTCTATCCGGTTCTATCCAGTTGAAACCAGTTTAAACCGGTTCAATCCGGTTTTATCCGGTTTCAACCGGTTCAATCCGGTTTTATCCGGTTTAAACCGGTTCATTCCGGTTTTATCCTGTTAAAACCGGTTTGAAACGGTTCAATCCGGTTTTATCCGGTTTAACCGGTTCAATCCGGTTTTATCCGGTTTAAACCGGTTCATTCCGGTTTTATCCTGTTAAAACCGGTTTGAAACGTTTCAATCCGGTTTTATCCGGTTTAAACCGGTTCATTCCTGTTTTATCCGGTTTAAACCGGTTCAATCCGTTTTTATCCAGTTTAAACCAGTTCACTCCGGTTTTATCCGATTTAAACCGGTTTGAACCGGTTCAATCCGGTTTTATCTGGTTTAAACCGGTTCAATATGGTTTTATCCGGTTTAAACCGGTTTTATCCGGTTTAGACCGGTTTAAACCAGTTCAGTCCGGTTTTATCCGCTTTAAACTGGTTTAAACCGGTTGAATCCGCTTTTATCCAGTTTAAACCGGTTCTATCCGGTTCTATCCGGTTTAAACCGTTTCAATCCGTTTTTTCCGGTTTAACCCGGTTTAAACCAGTTCATTCCGGTTTTATCCGGTTTAAGCCGGTTCAATCCGGTTTTATCGGGTTTAAACTGGTTCTATACAGTTCTATCCGGTTGAAACCGGTTTAAACCGGTTCAATCCGGTTTTATCCGCTTTAAACCAGTTCAATCCAGTTTTATCCGGTTTAAACCGGTTCAATCCGGTTTTATCCAGTTTAAACCGGTTTAAGCTGGTTCAATCCGGTTTTATCCAGTTTAAACCGGTTCTATCCGGTTCTATCTGGTTGAAACCGGTTTATACCAGTTCAATCCGGTTTTCTCAGGTTAAAACCGGTTCAATCTGGTTTTATCCTGTTTAAACCGGTTTAAACTGGTTCAATCGGTTTTATCCAGTTTAAACCAGTTCTATCCAGTTTAAACCAGTTTAATCCAGTTCAATCCGGTTTTATCCAGTTTAAACCGGTCCTATCGAGTTTAAACAGGTTTAGGCTGGTTCATTCCGGTTTAATCAGTTTTAAACCAGTTTAAACTGCTTCAATCCGTTTATATTCGGTTTAAAACCGGTTACAACCGGTTCAATCCGGTTTTCTCCGGTTTAAACCGGTTTAAGCCGGTTCCACCCGGTTTTCTCCGGTTTTAACCAGCTTTAACCGGTTCAATCCGCTTTTATCCAGTTTAAACCGGTTCGATCTTGTTCTATCCGGTTGAAACCGGTTTAAACCGGTTCAATCCGTTTTTTCCGGTTTAAACCGGTTTCAACCAGTTCATTCCGGTTTTATCCGGTTTAAGCCGGATCAATCCGGTTTAAACCGTTTCAATCTGATTTTATCCGGTTTAAACCGGTTTAAACCGCTTCAATCCGGTTTTATCCGGTTTAAACCGGTTCTATCCAGTTCTATCCGGTTGAAACCGGTTTAAACCGGTTCAATCCGGTTTTATCCGGTTTAAACCAGTTCAATCCGGTTTTATCCGGTTTAAACCGGTTTAAACCGGTTCAATCCGGTTTTATCCGGTTTAAACCGGTTCTATCCGGTTCTATCCGGTTTGAACCGGTTCAATCCGGTTTTATCCGGTTTAAACCGGTTTAAGCCGGTTCAATCCGGTTTTATCCAGTTTAAACCGGTTCTATCCGGTTCTATCCGGTTGAAACCAGTTTAAACCGGTTCAATCCGGTTTTATCCGGTTTAAACCGGTTCAATCCGATTTTATCCGGTTTAAACCGGTTTGAACCGGTTCAATCCGGTTTTATCTGGTTTAAACCGGTTCAATCTGGTTTTATCCTGTTGAAACCGGTTTTATCCGGTTTAGACCGGTTTAAACCAGTTCAATCCGGTTTTAATCGGCTTAAACTGGTTCAATCTGGTTTTATCCGGTTTAAACCGCTTTAAAACGGTTTAATCCGGTTTTGTCCGGTTTAAACCAGTTTGAACCAGTTCAATCCGGTTTTATCCGGTTTAAACCGGTTTAAACCTGTTCAATCTGGTTTTATCTCGTTTAGACCGGTTCTATCCGGTTCTATCCTTTTTAAATCGGATTAAACTGTTTCTGTCCTGTTCTATCCTGTTTTAACTGGATTAAACCAGTTCAATCCGGTTTTATCCTGTTTAAACCGGTTTAAACCCTTTCAATCCGTTTTTATCCGGTTTCAACCGGTTTACAGCGGTTCAATCCGGTTTTATCCGGTTTATACCGTTTCTATCCGGTTCTATCCGTTTTAAACCGGTTTAAACCGGTTCATTCCGGTTTTATCCGGTTTAAACCTGTTTGAACCGGTTCAATCCGGTCTTATCCGGTTTAAACCGGTTTAAACCGGTTCATTCCGGTTTTATCCGGTTTAAACCTGTTTGAACCGGTTCAATCAGGTTTTATCCGGTTTAAACCGGTTTAAGCCGGTTCAATCTGGTTTTATCCAGTTTAAACCGGTTCTATCCGGTTCTATCCGGTTGAAACCATTTTAAACCGGTTCAATCCGGTTTTATCCGGTTTAAACCGGTTTAAGCTGGTTCAATCGGGTTTTATCCAGTTTAAACTGGTTCTATCCGGTTCTATCCGGTTGAAACCGGTTTAATCCGGTTCAATCCGGTTTGATCCGGTTTAAACCGGTTCAATCTGGTTTTATCCGGTTTAAACCGGTTTTAACCGATTCAATCCGGTTTATCCAGTATAAACTGGTTTAATCCGTTTCAATCCAGGTTTATCCGGTTTAAAGCGATTTAAACCGGTTCAGTCCGGTTTTATCCAGTTTAAACCGGTTTAAACCGGATCAATCCGGTTTTATCCGGTTTCAACCGGTTTTACCCGGTTCTATACGGTTTAAACATGTTTAAACCTGTTCAATCCGATATCGTCCGGTTTAAACCGATTCAACCCAGTTTTATCCGGTTTAAACCGGTTTAAGCTGGTTCAATCCGGTTTTATCCAGTTTAAACCGGTTTTATCCGTTTTAAACCGGTTTAATCCAGTTCAATCCTGTTTTATCTGGTTTAAACCGTTGCTATCCGGTTCTATCCGTTTTAAACCGGTTTAAAAAAGTTCATTCTGGTTTTATCAGGTTTAAACCGGTTTGAACCGGTTCAATCCGGTTTAAACCAGTTTAAGCCGGTTCAATCCGTTTTTAAGCGGTTAAAACCGGTTCAATCTGATTTTATGCGGTTTAAACCAGTTTGAACCGGTTCAATCCGGTTTTATCCTGTTTAAACCGGTATAAACCGGTTCAATCCGGTTTTATCTCGTTTAAACTGGTTCTGTCCGGTTCTATGCTGTTAAAATCGGTTTAAACCGGTTCTATCCTGTTCTATCCTGTTTTAACCGGTTAAACCAGTTCAATCCGGTTTTATCCAGTTTAAACCGGTTCTATTCGTTTCCATCTGGTTTAAAAGGGTTTAAACTGGTTCAATCCGGTTTTATACGTTTTAAACCAGTTCAATCTGATTTTATCCGGTTTAAACTGGTTCAATTTGGTTTTATCCGGTTTAAACCGGTTTGAACCGGTTCAATCCGGTTTTATCCGGTTTAAACCGGTTTAAACCGGGTCAATCCGGTTTTATCCGGTTTCAACCTCTTCAATCCGGTTTTCTCCAGTTTAAACCGGTTTATACCAGTTCAATCCGGTTTTATCCGCTTTAAACCGGTTCTATCCGGTTCTATCCGGTTTAAACCGGTTCTATCCGGTTCTATCTGCTTTAAGCCGGTTTAAACCGGTTCAATCCGGTTTTATCCGGTTTAACCGGTTCAATCCGGTTTTATCCGGTTTAAACCGGTTCATTCCGGTTTTATCCTCTTAAAACCGGTTTGAAACGTTTCAATCCGGTTTTATCCGGTTTAAACCGGTTCATTCCGGTTTTATCCGGTTTAAACCGGTTCAATCCGTTTTTATCCAGTTTAAACCAGTTCACTCCGGTTTTATCCGGTTTAAACCGGTTTGAACCGGTTCAATCCGGTTTTATCTGGTTTAAACCGTTTCAATATGGTTTTATCCGGTTTAAACCGGTTTTATCCGGTTTAGACCGGTTTAAACCAGTTCAATCCGGTTTTAATCGGCTTAAACTGGTTCAATCTGGTTTTATCCGGTTTAAACCAGTTTGAACCGGTTCAATCCGGTTTTATCCGGTTTAAACCGGTTTAAACCGGTTCAATCCGGTTTTATCTCATTTAGACCGGTTCTATCCGGTTCTATCCTTTTTAAATCGGATTAAACTGGTTCTATCCTGTTCTATCCTGTTTTAACTGGATTAAACCAGTTCAATCCGGTTTTATCCGGTTTAAACCGGTTCTATCCGTTTCTATCTGATTTAAACGGGTTTAAACTGGTTCAATCCGGTTTTATCCGGTTTAAACCGGTTTAAACTGGGTCAATCCGGTTTTATCCAGTTTTAACCTGCTCAATCCGGTTTTCTCCAGTTTAAACCAGTTTAGACAGGTTCAATCCGGTTTTATCCAGTTTAAACCGGTTCTATCCGGTTGAAACCGGTTTAAAGCGGTTCAATCCAGTTTTATCCGGTTTAAACCAGTTCAGTCCGGTTTTATCCGCTTTAAACTGGTTTAAACCGGTTGAATCCGCTTTTATCCAGTTTAAACCGGTTCTATCCGGTTCTATCCGGTTTAAACCGGTTCTATCCGGTTCTATCTGGTTTAAACCGGTTTAAACCGGTTCAATCCGGTTTTATCCAGTTTAAACTGGTTCATTCCGTTTTTATCCGGTTTAAGCCGGTTCAATCCGGTTTAAACCGTTTCAATCTGGTTTTATCCGGTTTGAACCGGTTTAAATCGCTTCAAACCGGTTTTATCTGGTTTAAACCGGTTCTATCCGGTTCTATCCAGTTTAAACCAGTTTAATCCAGTTCAATCCGGTTTTATCCAGATTAAACCGGTCCTATCGGGTTTAAACAGGTTTAGGCCGGTTCATTCCGGTTTTATCAGTTTTAAACCAGTTTAAACTGCTTCAATCCGTTTATATCCGTTTAAAACCGGTTTGAAACGGTTCAATCTGGTTTTATCCGGTTTAAACCGGTTCGATCCGTTTTTATCCGGTTTAAACCAGTTCACTCCGGTTTTATCCGGTTTAAACCGGTTTGAACCGGTTCAATCCGGTTTTATCTGGTTTAAACCGGTTCAATCTGGTTTTATCCTGTTGAAACCGGTTTTATCCGGTTTAGACCGGTTTAAGCCAGTTCAATCCGGTTTTAATCGGCTTAAACTGGTTCAATCTGGTTTTATCCGGTTTAAACCGCTTTAAAACGGTTTAATCCGGTTTTGTCCGGTTTAAACCAGTTTGAACCAGTTCAATCCGGTTTTATCCGGTTTAAACCGGTTTAAACCGGTTCAATCTGGTTTTATCTCGTTTAGACCGGTTCTATCCGGTTCTATTCTTTTTAAATCGGATTAAACTGTTTCTGTCCTGTTCTATCCTGTTTTAACTGGATTAAACCAGTTCAATCCGGTTTTATCCTGTTTAAACCGGTTTAAACCCTTTCAATCCGTTTTTATCCGGTTTCAACCGGTTTACAGCGGTTCAATCCGGTTTTATCCGGTTTATACCGTTTCTATCCGGTTCTATCCGTTTTCAACCGGTTTAAACCGGTTCATTCCGGTTTTATCCGGTTTAAACCTGTTTGAACCGGTTCAATCCGGTCTTATCCGGTTTAAACCGGTTTAAACCGGTTCATTCCGGTTTTATCCGGTTTAAACCTGTTTGAACCGGTTCAATCAGGTTTTATCCGGTTTAAACCGGTTTAAGCCGGTTCAATCTGGTTTTATCCAGTTTAAACCGGTTCTATCCGGTTCTATCCGGTTGAAACCATTTTAAACCGGTTCAATCCGGTTTTATCCGGTTTAAACCGGTTTAAGCTGGTTCAATCGGGTTTTATCCGGTTTAAACTGGTTCTATCTGGTTCTATCCGGTTGAAACCGGTTTAATCCGGTTCAATCCGGTTTGATCCGGTTTAAACCGGTTCAATCTGGTTTTATCCGGTTTAAACCGGTTTTAACCGATTCAATCCGGTTTATCCAGTATAAACTGGTTTAATCCGTTTCAATCCAGGTTTATCCGGTTTAAAGCGATTTAAACCGGTTCAGTCCGGTTTTATCCAGTTTAAACCGGTTATATCCGGTTTAAACCGGTATAAACCAGTTCAATCCGGTTTTATCCTGTTTAAACCGGTTTAAACCGGATCAATCCGGTTTTATCCGGTTTCAACCGGTTTTACCCGGTTCTATACGGTTTAAACATGTTTAAACCTGTTCAATCCGATATCATCCGGTTTAAACCGATTCAACCCAGTTTTATCCGGTTTAAACCGGTTTAAACTGGTTCAATCCGGTTTTATCCAGTTTAAACCGGTTTTATCCGTTTTAAACCGGTTTAATCCAGTTCAATCCTGTTTTATCCGGTTTAAACCGTTGCTATCCGGTTCTATCCGTTTTAAACCGGTTTAAAAAAGTTCATTCCGGTTTTATCAGGTTTAAACCGGTTTGAACCGGTTCAATCCGGTTTAAACCAGTTTAAGCCGGTTCAATCCGTTTTTATGCGGTTTAAACCGGTTCAATCTGATTTTATGCGGTTTAAACCAGTTTGAACCGGTTCAATCTGGTTTAATCTGGTTTTAACCAGTTTAAGCCAGTTCAATCCAGTTTTATCCAGTTTAAACCGGTTCTATGCGGTTCTATCCGGTTGAAACCAGTTTAAACCGGTTCAATCCGGTTTTATCCGGTTTAAACCAGTTCAATCCTGTTTTATCCGGTTTAAACCGGTTCTATCCGGTTCTATACAGTTGAAACCGGTTTAAACCGGTTCAATCCGGTTTTATCCTGTTTAAACCGGTATAAACCGGTTCAATCCGGTTTTATCTCGTTTAAACCGGTTCTGTCCGGTTCTATCCTGTTAAAATCGGTTTAAACCGGTTCTATCCTGTTCTATCCTGTTTTAACCGGTTAAACCAGTTCAATCCGGTTTTATCCAGTTTAAACCGGTTCTATTCGTTTCCATCTGGTTTAAAAGGGTTTAAACTGGTTCAATCCGGTTTTATACGTTTTAAACCAGTTCAATCTGATTTTATCCGGTTTAAACTGGTTCAATTTGGTTTTATCCGGTTTAAACCGGTTTGAACCGGTTCAATCCGGTTTTATCCGGTTTAAACCGGTTTAAACCGGGTCAATCCGGTTTTATCCGGTTTCAACCTCTTCAATCCGGTTTTCTCCAGTTTAAACCGGTTTATACCAGTTCAATCCGGTTTTATCCGCTTTAAACCGGTTCTATCCGGTTCTATCCGGTTTAAACCGGTTCTATCCGGTTCTATCTGCTTTAAGCCGGTTTAAACCGGTTCAATCCGGTTTTATCCGGTTTAACCGGTTCAATCCGGTTTTATCCGGTTTAAACCGGTTCATTCCGGTTTTATCCTGTTAAAACCGGTTTGAAACGTTTCAATTCGGTTTTATCCGGTTTAAACCGGTTCATTCCGGTTTTATCCGGTTTAAACCGGTTCAATCCGTTTTTATCCAGTTTAAACCAGTTCACTCCGGTTTTATCCGGTTTAAACCGGTTTGAACCGGTTCAATCCGGTTTTATCTGGTTTAAACCGTTTCAATATGGTTTTATCCGGTTTAAACCGGTTTTATCCGGTTTAGACCGGTTTAAACCAGTTCAATCCGGTTTTAATCGGCTTAAACTGGTTCAATCTGGTTTTATCCGGTTTAAACCAGTTTGAACCGGTTCAATCTGGTTTTATCCGGTTTAAACCGGTTTAAACCGGTTCAATCCGGTTTTATCTCATTTAGACCGGTTCTATCCGGTTCTATCCTTTTTAAATCGGATTAAACTGGTTCTATCCTGTTCTATCCTGTTTTAACTGGATTAAACCAGTTCAATCCGGTTTTATCCGGTTTAAACCGGTTCTATCCGTTTCTATCTGATTTAAACGGGTTTAAACTGGTTCAATCCGGTTTTATCCGGTTTATAGCGGTTTAAACTGGGTCAATCCGGTTTTATCCAGTTTTAACCTGCTCAATCCGGTTTTCTCCAGTTTAAACCAGTTTAGACAGGTTCAATCTGGTTTTATCCAGTTTAAACCGGTTCTATCCGGTTGAAACCGGTTTAAAGCGGTTCAATCCAGTTTTATCCGGTTTAAACCAGTTCAGTCCGGTTTTATCCGCTTTAAACTGGTTTAAACCGGTTGAATCCGCTTTTATCCAGTTTAAACCGGTTCTATCCGGTTCTATCCGGTTTAAACCGGTTCTATCCGGTTCTATCTGGTTTAAACCGGTTTAAACCGGTTCAATCCGGTTTTATCCGGTTTAAACCGGTTTAAACTGGTTCAATCCGGTTTTATCTGGTTTAAACGGATTCTATCCGGTTTAAACCAGTTCTATCCGGTTTAAACCGGTTTAAACTGCTTCAATCCGGTTTTATCCGGTTTAAACCGGTTTAAACCGGTTCAATCCGGTTCTATCCGGTTTAAACCGGTTTGAGCCAGTTCATGCTGGTTTTATCCGGTTTAAACCGGATACCGGTTGAAACCGGCTCTATCCAGTTTAAACAGGTTTAAGCCGGTTCAATCCGGTTTTATCCAGTTTAAACCGGTTCAATCCGGTTTAATCCGTTTCAATCTGGTTTTATCCGGTTTGAACCAGTTTAAACCGCTTCAATCGGGTTTTATCCGGTTTAAACCGGTTCTATCCGGTTCTATCCGGTTGAAACCGGTTTAATCCGATTCAATCCGGTTTATCCAGTATAAACTGGTTTAATCCGTTTCAATCCGGTTTTATCCGGTTTAAACCGATTTAAACCGGTTCAGTCCGGTTTTATCCAGTTTAAACCGGTTATATCCGGTTTAAACCGGTATTAACCAGTTCAATCCGGTTTTATCCTGTTTAAACCGGTTTAAACCGGATCAATCCGGTTTTATCCGGCTTCAACCGGTTTTACCCAGTTCTATACGGTTAAAATATGTTTAAACCTGTTCAATCCGATATCATCCGGTTTAAACCGATTCAACCCAGTTTTATCCGGTTTAAACCGGTTTAAGCTGGTTCAATCCGGTTTTATCCAGTTTAAACCGGTTTTATCCGTTTTAAACCGGTTTAATCCAGTTCAATCCTGTTTTATCCGGTTTAAACCGTTGCTATCCGGTTCTATCCGTTTTAAACCAGTTTAAAAAAGTTCATTCTGGTTTTATCAGGTTTAAACCGGTTTGAACCGGTTCAATCCGGTTTAAACCAGTTTAAGCCGGTTCAATCCGTTTTTATGCGGTTTAAACCGGTTCAATCTGATTTTATGCGGTTTAAACCAGTTTGAACCGGTTCAATCCGGTTTAATCTGGTTTTAATCAGTTTAAGCCAGTTCAATCCAGTTTTATCCAGTTTAAACCGGTTCTATGCGGTTCTATCCGTGAAACCAGTTTAAACCGGTTCAATCCGGTTTTATCCGGTTTAAACCAGTTCAATCCTGTTTTATCCGGTTTAAACCGGTTCTATCCGGTTCTATACAGTTGAAACCGGTTTAAACCGGTTCAATCCGGTTTTATCCTGTTTAAACCGGTATAAACCGGTTCAATCCGGTTTTATCTCGTTTAAACCGGTTCTGTCCGGTTCTATCCTGTTAAAGTCGGTTTAAACCGGTTCTATCCTGTTCTATCCTGTTTTAACCGGTTAAACCAGTTCAATCCGGTTTTATCCAGTTTAAACCGGTTCTATTCGTTTCCATCTGGTTTAAAAGGGTTTAAACTGGTTCAATCCGGTTTTATACGTTTTAAACCAGTTCAATCTGATTTTATCCGGTTTAAAACTGGTTCAATTTGGTTTTATCCGGTTTAAACCGGTTTGAACCGGTTCAATCCGGTTTTATCCGGTTTAAACCGGTTTAAACCGGGTCAATCCGGTTTTATCCGGTTTCAACCTCTTCAATCCGGTTTTCTCCAGTTTAAACCGGTTTATACCAGTTCAATCCGGTTTTATCCGCTTTAAACCGGTTCTATCCGGTTCTATCCGGTTTAAACCGGTTCTATCCGGTTCTATCTGCTTTAAGCCGGTTTAAACCGGTTCAATCCGGTTTTATCCGGTTTAAACCGGATCAATCCGGTTTTATCCGGTTTAAACCAGTTTAAACTGGTTCAATCCGGTTTTATCCGGTTTAAACCGGTTCTATCCGGTTTAAACCGGTTTAAACCGGTTCAATCCGGTTTTATTCGGTTTAAACCGGTTTAAACCGGTTCAATCGGTTTTTATCTGGTTTAAACCGGATTAAACCGGTTCTATCCGGTTTTATCCAGTTTAAACCGGTTCAATCCGTTTTTTCCGGTTTAACCCGGTTTAAACCAGTTCATTCCGGTTTTATCCGGTTTAAGCCGGTTCAATCCGGTTTAAACCGTTTCAATCTGGTTTTATCCGGTTTTAACCGGTTTAAAACCGCTTCAATCCGGTTTTATCCGGTTTCAACTGGTTCTATACAGTTCTATCCGGTTGAAACCGGTTTAAACCGGTTCAATCCGGTTTTATCCGCTTTAAACCAGTTCAATCCAGTTTTATCCGGTTTAAACCGGTTTAAACCGGTTCAATCCGGTTTTATCCGGTTTAAACCGGTTTAAGCCGGTTCAATCTGGTTTTATCCAGTTTAAACCGGTTCTATCCGGTTCTATCCAGTTGAAACCAGTTTAAACCGGTTCAATCCGGTTTTATCCGGTTTCAACCGGTTCAATCCGGTTTTATCCGGTTTAAACCGGTTCATTCCGGTTTTATCCTGTTAAAACCGGTTTGAAACGGTTCAATCCGGTTTTATCCGGTTTAACCGGTTCAATCCGGTTTTATCCGGTTTAAACCGGTTCATTCCGGTTTTATCCTGTTAAAACCGGTTTGAAACGTTTCAATCCGGTTTTATCCGGTTTAAACCGGTTCATTCCGGTTTTATCCGGTTTAAACCGGTTCAATCCGTTTTTATCCAGTTTAAACCAGTTCACTCCGGTTTTATCCGGTTTAAACCGGTTTGAACCGGTTCAATCCGGTTTTATCTGGTTTAAACCGGTTCAATATGGTTTTATCCGGTTTAAACCGGTTTTATCCGGTTTAGACCGGTTTAAACCAGTTCAGTCCGGTTTTATCCGCTTTAAACTGGTTTAAACCGGTTGAATCCGCTTTTATCCAGTTTAAACCGGTTCTATCCGGTTCTATCCGGTTTAAACCGTTTCAATCCGTTTTTTCCGGTTTAACCCGGTTTAAACCAGTTCATTCCGGTTTTATCCGGTTTAAGCCGGTTCAATCCGGTTTTATCGGGTTTAAACTGGTTCTATACAGTTCTATCCGGTTGAAACCGGTTTAAACCGGTTCAATCCGGTTTTATCCGCTTTAAACCAGTTCAATCCAGTTTTATCCGGTTTAAACCGGTTTAAACCGGTTCAATCCGGTTTTATCCAGTTTAAACCGGTTTAAGCTGGTTCAATCCGGTTTTATCCAGTTTAAACCGGTTCTATCCGGTTCTATCTGGTTGAAACCGGTTTATACCAGTTCAATCCGGTTTTCTCAGGTTAAAACCGGTTCAATCGGGTTTTATCCTGTTTAAACCGGTTTAAACTGGTTCAATCGGTTTTATCCAGTTTAAACCAGTTCTATCCAGTTTAAACCAGTTTAATCCAGTTCAATCCGGTTTTATCCAGTTTAAACCGGTCCTATCGAGTTTAAACAGGTTTAGGCTGGTTCATTCCGGTTTAATCAGTTTTAAACCAGTTTAAACTGCTTCAATCCGTTTATATTCGGTTTAAACCGGTTACAACCGGTTCAATCCGGTTTTCTCCGGTTTAAACCGGTGTAAGCCGGTTCCACCCGGTTTTCTCCGGTTTTAACCAGCTTTAACCGGTTCAATCCGCTTTTATCCAGTTTAAACCGGTTCTATCTTGTTCTATCCGGTTGAAACCGGTTTAAACCGGTTCAATCCGTTTTTTCCGGTTTAAACCGGTTTCAACCAGTTCATTCCGGTTTTATCCGGTTTAAGCCGGATCAATCCGGTTTAAACCGTTTCAATCTGATTTTATCCGGTTTAAACCGGTTTAAACCGCTTCAATCCGGTTTTATCCGGTTTAAACCGGTTCTATCCAGTTCTATCCGGTTGAAACCGGTTTAAACCGGTTCAATCCGGTTTTATCCGGTTTAAACCAGTTCAATCCGGTTTTATCCGGTTTAAACCGGTTTAAACCGGTTCAATCCGGTTTTATCCGGTTTAAACCGGTTCTATCCGGTTCTATCCGGTTTGAACCGGTTCAATCCGGTTTTATCCGGTTTAAACCGGTTCAATCCGGTTTTATCCGGTTTAAACCGGTTCATTCCGGTTTTATCCGGTTAAAACCGGTTTGAAACGTTTCAATCCGGTTTTATCCGGTTTAAAACGGTTCATTCCAGTTTTATCCGTTTAAAACCGGTTTGAAACGGTTCAATCCGGTTTTATCCGGTTTAAACCGGTTCGATCCGTTTTTATCCGGTTTAAACCAGTTCACTCCGGTTTTATCCGGTTTAAACCGGTTTGAACCGGTTCAATCCGGTTTTATCTGGTTTAAACCGGTTCAATCTGGTTTTATCCTGTTGAAACCGGTTTTATCCGGTTTAGACCGGTTTAAACCAGTTCAATCCGGTTTTAATCGGCTTAAACTGGTTCAATCTGGTTTTATCCGGTTTAAACCGCTTTAAAACGGTTTAATCCGGTTTTGTCCGGTTTAAACCAGTTTGAACCAGTTCAATCTGGTTTTATCCGGTTTAAACCGGTTTAAACCGGTTCAATCTGGTTTTATCTCGTTTAGACCGGTTCTATCCGGTTCTATCCTTTTTAAATCGGATTAAACTGTTTCTGTCCTGTTCTATCCTGTTTTAACTGGATTAAACCAGTTCAATCCGGTTTTATCCTGTTTAAACCGGTTTAAACCCTTTCAATCCGTTTTTATCCGGTTTCAACCGGTTTACAGCGGTTCAATCCGGTTTTATCCGGTTTATACCGTTTCTATCCGGTTCTATCCGTTTTAAACCGGTTTAAACCGGTTCATTCCGGTTTTATCCGGTTTAAACCTGTTTGAACCGGTTCAATCCGGTCTTATCCGGTTTAAACCGGTTTAAACCGGTTCATTCCGGTTTTATCCGGTTTAAACCTGTTTGAACCGGTTCAATCAGGTTTTATCCGGTTTAAACCGGTTTAAGCCGGTTCAATCTGGTTTTATCCAGTTTAAACCGGTTCTATCCGGTTCTATCCGGTTGAAACCATTTTAAACCGGTTCAATCCGGTTTTATCCGGTTTAAACCGGTTTAAGCTGGTTCAATCGGGTTTTATCCAGTTTAAACTGGTTCTATCCGGTTCTATCCGGTTGAAACCGGTTTAATCCGGTTCAATCCGGTTTGATCCGGTTTAAACCGGTTCAATCTGGTTTTATCCGGTTTAAACCGGTTTTAACCGATTCAATCCGGTTTATCCAGTATAAACTGGTTTAATCCGTTTCAATCCAGGTTTATCCGGTTTAAAGCGATTTAAACCGGTTCAGTCCGGTTTTATCCAGTTTAAACCGGTTTAAACCGGATCAATCCGGTTTTATCCGGTTTCAACCGGTTTTACCCGGTTCTATACGGTTTAAACATGTTTAAACCTGTTCAATCCGATATCGTCCGGTTTAAACCGATTCAACCCAGTTTTATCCGGTTTAAACCGGTTTAAGCTGGTTCAATCCGGTTTTATCCAGTTTAAACCGGTTTTATCCGTTTTAAACCGGTTTAATCCAGTTCAATCCTGTTTTATCTGGTTTAAACCGTTGCTATCCGGTTCTATCCGTTTTAAACCGGTTTAAAAAAGTTCATTCTGGTTTTATCAGGTTTAAACCGGTTTGAACCGGTTCAATCCGGTTTAAACCAGTTTAAGCCGGTTCAATCCGTTTTTAAGCGGTTAAAACCGGTTCAATCTGATTTTATGCGGTTTAAACCAGTTTGAACCGGTTCAATCCGGTTTTATCCTGTTTAAACCGGTATAAACCGGTTCAATCCGGTTTTATCTCGTTTAAACTGGTTCTGTCCGGTTCTATGCTGTTAAAATCGGTTTAAACCGGTTCTATCCTGTTCTATCCTGTTTTAACCGGTTAAACCAGTTCAATCCGGTTTTATCCAGTTTAAACCGGTTCTATTCGTTTCCATCTGGTTTAAAAGGGTTTAAACTGGTTCAATCCGGTTTTATACGTTTTAAACCAGTTCAATCTGATTTTATCCGGTTTAAACTGGTTCAATTTGGTTTTATCCGGTTTAAACCGGTTTGAACCGGTTCAATCCGGTTTTATCCGGTTTAAACCGGTTTAAACCGGGTCAATCCGGTTTTATCCGGTTTCAACCTCTTCAATCCGGTTTTCTCCAGTTTAAACCGGTTTATACCAGTTCAATCCGGTTTTATCCGCTTTAAACCGGTTCTATCCGGTTCTATCCGGTTTAAACCGGTTCTATCCGGTTCTATCTGCTTTAAGCCGGTTTAAACCGGTTCAATCCGGTTTTATCCGGTTTAACCGGTTCAATCCGGTTTTATCCGGTTTAAACCGGTTCATTCCGGTTTTATCCTCTTAAAACCGGTTTGAAACGTTTCAATCCGGTTTTATCCGGTTTAAACCGGTTCATTCCGGTTTTATCCGGTTTAAACCGGTTCAATCCGTTTTTATCCAGTTTAAACCAGTTCACTCCGGTTTTATCCGGTTTAAACCGGTTTGAACCGGTTCAATCCGGTTTTATCTGGTTTAAACCGTTTCAATATGGTTTTATCCGGTTTAAACCGGTTTTATCCGGTTTAGACCGGTTTAAACCAGTTCAATCCGGTTTTAATCGGCTTAAACTGGTTCAATCTGGTTTTATCCGGTTTAAACCAGTTTGAACCGGTTCAATCCGGTTTTATCCGGTTTAAACCGGTTTAAACCGGTTCAATCCGGTTTTATCTCATTTAGACCGGTTCTATCCGGTTCTATCCTTTTTAAATCGGATTAAACTGGTTCTATCCTGTTCTATCCTGTTTTAACTGGATTAAACCAGTTCAATCCGGTTTTATCCGGTTTAAACCGGTTCTATCCGTTTCTATCTGATTTAAACGGGTTTAAACTGGTTCAATCCGGTTTTATCCGGTTTAAACCGGTTTAAACTGGGTCAATCCGGTTTTATCCAGTTTTAACCTGCTCAATCCGGTTTTCTCCAGTTTAAACCAGTTTAGACAGGTTCAATCCGGTTTTATCCAGTTTAAACCGGTTCTATCCGGTTGAAACCGGTTTAAAGCGGTTCAATCCAGTTTTATCCGGTTTAAACCAGTTCAGTCCGGTTTTATCCGCTTTAAACTGGTTTAAACCGGTTGAATCCGCTTTTATCCAGTTTAAACCGGTTCTATCCGGTTCTATCCGGTTTAAACCGGTTCTATCCGGTTCTATCTGGTTTAAACCGGTTTAAACCGGTTCAATCCGGTTTTATCCGGTTTAAACCGGTTTAAACTGGTTCAATCCGGTTTTATCTGGTTTAAACGGATTCTATCCGGTTTAAACCAGTTCTATCCGGTTTAAACCGGTTTAAACTGCTTCAATCCGGTTTTATCCGGTTTAAACCGGTTTAAACCGGTTCCATCCGGTTCTATCCGGTTTAAACCGGTTTGAGCCAGTTCATGCTGGTTTTATCCGGTTTAAACCGGATACCGGTTGAAACCGGCTCTATCCAGTTTAAACCGGTTTAAACCGGTTCTATCCGGTTCTATCTGGTTTAAACCGGTTTAAACCGGTTCAATCCGGTTTTATCCGGTTTAAACCGGTTTAAACTGGTTCAATCCGGTTTTATCTGGTTTAAACGGATTCTATCCGGTTTAAACCAGTTCTATCCGGTTGAAACCGGTTTAATCCGATTCAATCCGGTTTATCCAGTATAAACTGGTTTAATCCGTTTCAATCCGGTTTTATCCGGTTTAAACCGATTTAAACCGGTTCAGTCCGGTTTTATCCAGTTTAAACCGGTTATATCCGGTTTAAACCGGTATTAACCAGTTCAATCCGGTTTTATCCTGTTTAAACCGGTTTAAACCGGATCAATCCGGTTTTATCCGGCTTCAACCGGTTTTACCCAGTTCTATACGGTTAAAACATGTTTAAACCTGTTCAATCCGATATCATCCGGTTTAAACCGATTCAACCCAGTTTTATCCGGTTTAAACCTGTTTAAGCTGGTTCAATCCGGTTTTATCCAGTTTAAACCGGTTTTATCCGTTTTAAACCGGTTTAATCCAGTTCAATCCTGTTTTATCCGGTTTAAACCGTTGCTATCCGGTTCTATCCGTTTTAAACCGGTTTAAAAAAGTTCATTCCGGTTTTATCAGGTTTAAACCGGTTTGAACCGGTTCAATCCGGTTTAAACCAGTTTAAGCCGGTTCAATCCGTTTTTATGCGGTTTAAACCGGTTCAATCTGATTTTATGCGGTTTAAACCAGTTTGAACCGGTTCAATCCGGTTTAATCTGGTTTTAACCAGTTTAAGCCAGTTCAATCCAGTTTTATCCAGTTTAAACCGGTTCTATGCGGTTCTATCCGGTTGAAACCAGTTTAAACCGGTTCAATCCGGTTTTATCCGGTTTAAACCAGTTCAATCCTGTTTTATCCGGTTTAAACCGGTTCTATCCGGTTCTATACAGTTGAAACCGGTTTAAACCGGTTCAATCCGGTTTTATCCTGTTTAAACCGGTATAAACCGGTTCAATCCGGTTTTATCTCGTTTAATCCGGTTCTGTCCGGTTCTATCCTGTTAAAGTCGGTTTAAACCGGTTCTATCCTGTTCTATCCTGTTTTAACCGGTTAAACCAGTTCAATCCGGTTTTATCCAGTTTAAACCGGTTCTATTCGTTTCCATCTGGTTTAAAAGGGTTTAAACTGGTTCAATCCGGTTTTATACGTTTTAAACCAGTTCAATCTGATTTTATCCGGTTTAAACTGGTTCAATTTGGTTTTATCCGTTTAAACCGGTTTGAACCGGTTCAATCCGGTTTTATCCGGTTTAAACCGGTTTAAACCGGGTCAATCCGGTTTTATCCGGTTTCAACCTCTTCAATCCGGTTTTCTCCAGTTTAAACCGGTTTATACCAGTTCAATCCGGTTTTATCCGCTTTAAACCGGTTCTATCCGGTTCTATCCAGTTTAAACCGGTTCTATCCGGTTCTATCTGCTTTAAGCCGGTTTAAACCGGTTCAATCCGGTTTTATCCGGTTTAAACCGGATCAATCCGGTTTTATCCGTTTAAACCGGTTTAAACTGGTTCAATCCGGTTTTATCCGGTTTAAGCCGGTTCTATCCGGTTTAAACCGGTTTAAACCGGTTCAATCCGGTTTTATTCGGTTTAAACCGGTTTAAACCGGTTCAATCGGTTTTTATCTGGTTTAAACCGGATTAAACCAGTTCTATCCGGTTTTATCCAGTTTAAACCGGTTCAATCCGTTTTTTCCGGTTTAACCTGGTTTAAACCAGTTCATTCCGGTTTTATCCGGTTTAAGCCGGTTCAATCCGGTTTAAACCGTTTCAATCTGGTTTTATCCGGTTTTAACCGGTTTAAAACCGCTTCAATCCGGTTTTATCCGGTTTCAACTGGTTCTATACAGTTCTATCCGGTTGAAACCGGTTTAAACCGGTTCAATCCGGTTTTATCCACTTTAAACCAGTTCAATCCAGTTTTATCCGGTTTAAACCGGTTTAAACCGGTTCAATCCGGTTTTATCCGGTTTAAACCGGTTTAAGCCGGTTCAATCTGGTTTTATCCAGTTTAAACCGGTTCTATCCGGTTCTATCCAGTTGAAACCAGTTTAAACCGGTTCAATCCGGTTTTATCCGGTTTCATCCGGTTCAATCCGGTTTTATCCGGTTTAAACCGGTTCATTCCGGTTTCATTCCGGTTTTATCCTGTTAAAACCGGTTTGAAACGGTTCAATCCGGTTTTATCCGGTTTAACCGGTTCAATCCGGTTTTATCCGGTTTAAACCGGTTCATTCCGGTTTTATCCTGTTAAAACCGGTTTGAAACGTTTCAATCCGGTTTTATCCGGTTTAAACCGGTTCATTCCGGTTTTATCCGGTTTAAACCGGTTCAATCCGTTTTTATCCAGTTTAAACCAGTTCACTCCGGTTTTATCCGGTTTAAACCGGTTTGAACCGGTTCAATCCGGTTTTATCTGGTTTAAACCGGTTCAATATGGTTTTATCCGGTTTAAACCGGTTTTATCCGGTTTAGACCGGTTTAAACCAGTTCAGTCCGGTTTTATCCGCTTTAAACTGGTTTAAACCGGTTGAATCCGCTTTTATCCAGTTTAAACCGGTTCTATCCGGTTCTATCCGGTTTAAACCGGTTCTATCCGGTTCTATCTGGTTTAAACCGGTTTAAACCGGTTCAATCCGGTTTTATCCGGTTTAAACCGGTTTAAACTGGTTCAATCCGGTTTTATCTGCTTTAAACGGATTCTATCCGGTTTAAACCAGTTCTATCCGGTTTAAACCGGTTTAAACTGCTTCAATCCGGTTTTATCCGGTTTAAACCGGTTTAAACCGGTTCAATCCGGTTCTATCCGGTTTAAACCGGTTTGAGCCAGTTCATGCTGGTTTTATCCGGTTTAAACCGGATACCGGTTGAAACCGGCTCTATCCAGTTTAAACAGGTTTAAGCCGGTTCAATCCGGTTTTATCCAGTTTAAACCGGTTCAATCCGGTTTAAACCGTTTCAATCTGGTTTTATCCGGTTTGAACCAGTTTAAACCGCTTCAATCGGGTTTTATCCGGTTTAAACCGGTTCTATCCGGTTCTATCCGGTTGAAACCGGTTTAATCCGGTTCAATCCGGTTTGATCCGGTTTAAACCGGTTCAATCTGGTTTTATCCGTTTGAAACCGGTTTTAACCGATTCAATCCGGTTTATCCAGTATAAACTGGTTTAATCCGTTTCAATCCGGTTTTATCCGGTTTAAACCGATTTAAACCGGTTCAGTCCGGTTTTATCCGGTTTCAACCGGTTTTACCCGGTTCTATACGGTTAAAACATGTTTAAACCTGTTCAATCCGATTTCATCCGGTTTAAACAGATTCAACCCAGTTTTATCCGGTTTAAACCGGTTTAAGCTGGTTCAATCCGGTTTTATCCAGTTTAAACCGGTTTTATCCGTTTTAAACCGGTTTAATCCAGTTCAATCCTGTTTTATCCGGTTTAAACCGTTTCTATCCGGTTTAAACCGTTTCTATCCGGTTTAACCCGTTTCTATCCGTTTTAAACGGGTTTAAACCAGTTCATTCCGGTTTTATCAGGTTTAAACCGGTTTGAACCGGTTCAATACGGTTTAAACCAGTTTAAGCCGGTTCAATCCGGTTTTATCCGGTTTAAACCGGTTCAATCTGATTTTATGCGGTTTAAACCAGTTTGAACCGGTTCAATCCGGTTTAATCCGGTTTAAACCGGTTTAAGCCAGTTCAATCCAGTTTTATCCAGTTTAAACCGGTTCTATCCTGTTCTATCCGGTTGAAACCAGTTTAAACCGGTTCAATCCGGTTTTATCCGGTTTAAACCAGTTCAATCCTGTTTTATCCGGTTTAAACCGGTTCTATCCGGTCCTATACAGTTGAAACTGGTTTAAACCGGTTCAATCTGGTTTTATCCGGTTTAAACCGGTTCGGTCTGGTTTTATCCGGTTTAAACCGGTTTAAAACGGTTCAATCCGTTTTTATCCGGTTTAAACCGGTTCTATGCTGTTTATACCAGTTTAAGCCTGTTCAATCGGGTTTTATCCGGTTTAGACCTCTTTAAGCCGGTTCATTCCGGTTTTATCCAGTTTAAAACGGTTCTATCCGGTTCTACCCGGTTGAAACCAGTTTAAACCGGTTCAATCCGTTTTTATCCAGTTTAAACCTGTTTGAACCGGTTCAATCCGGTTTTATCCGGTTTAAACCGGTTTAAGCCGGCTCAATCCGGTTTTATCCAGTTTAAACCGGTTCAATCTGGTTTAATCCGGTTTAAACCGGTTTAAGCCGGTTCAATCCGCTTTTATCCAGTTTAAACCGGTTCTATCCAGTTCTATCCGGTTGAAACCAGTTTAAACCGGTTCAATCCAGTTTTATCCGGTTTAAACCGGTTTAAGCTGGTTCAATCCGGTTTTATCCGGTTTAAACCGGTTCAATCTTGTTTTATCCGGTTTAAACCGGTTGAAACCAGTTCAATCCGGTTTTATCTGGTTTAGACCAGTTCAAACCGGTTCAATCCGGTTTTATCCAGTTTAAACCGGTTCAGTCTGGTTTTATCCGGTTTCAACCGGTTTAAACCGGTTCAATCCGGTTTTATCCGTTTGAAACCGGTTCTATGCTGTTTATACCAGTTTAAGCCTGTTCAATCGGGTTTTATCCGGTTTAGACCCGTTTAAGCCGGTTCATTCCAGTTTTATCCAGTTTAAACCGGTTTAAACCCTTTCAATCCGTTTTTATCCGGTTTCAACCGGTTTACACCGGTTCAATCCGGTTTTATCCGGTTAAAACCGTTTCTCTCCACTTCTATCCGTTTTAAACCGGTTTAAACCAGTTCATTCCGGTTTTATCCGGTTTAAACCGGTTTGAACCGGTTCAATCCGGTTTTATGCGGTTTAAACAGGTTTAAGCCGGTTCAATCCGGTTTTATCCGGTTTAAACCGGTTTAATCCTGTTTAAACCGGTTTAAGCTGGTTCAATCCGGTTTTATCCAGTTTAAACCGGTTCTATCCGGTTCTATCCGGTTGAAACCAGTTTATACCGTTTCAATCCGGTTTTATCCGGTTTAAACTGGTTCAATCTGGTTTTATCCGGTTTAAACCATTTCAATCCGGTTTTATCCGGTTTAGAACCGTTTCATTCCGGTTTTATCCGGTTAAAACCGGTTTGAAATGCTTCAATCCTGTTTTTTCCGGTTTAAACTGGTTCAGTCCGGTTTTATCCTGTTTAAACCAGTTCATTCCGGTTTTATCCGGTTTAAACCGGTTCAATCCGGTTTTATCCGGTTTAAACCAGTTCACTCTGGTTTTATCCGTTGTAAACCTGTTTGAACCGGTTCAATCCGGTTTTATCCGGTTTAAACCTGTTTAAGCTGGTTCAATCCGGTTTTATCCAGTTTAAAACGGTTCTATCCGGTTCTATCCAGTTGAAACCGGTTTATACCAGTTCAATCCGGTTTTATCCAGTTAAAACCAGTTCAATCCGGTTTTATCCGGTTTAAACCTGTTCTATCCGGTTTAAACCCGTTTAAGCCAGTTCAATCCGGTTTTATCCAGTTTAAACCGGTCGTATCCGGTTTAAACCGGTTTAGGCCGGTTCATTCCGGTTTTATCAGTTTTAAACCGGTTTAAAATGCTTCAATCCGTTTATATCCGGTTTCAACCGGTTTCAACCGGTTCAATCCGGTTTTATCCGGTTTAAACCAGTTCATTCCGGTTTTATCCGGTTTAAACCGGTTTGAACCGGTTCAATCCGGTTTTATCTGGTTTAAACCGGTTTTATCCGGTTTAGACCAGTTCATTCCGGTTCTATCCGGTTGAAACCGGTTTGAACCGGTTCAATCCGGTTTTATCTGGTTTAAACCGGTTTTATCCGGTTTAGACCAGTTCATTCCGGTTCTATCCGGTTGAAACCGGTTTGAACCGGTTCAATCCGGTTTTATCTGGTTTAAACCGGTTTTATCCGGTTTAGACCAGTTCATTCCGGTTCTATCCGGTTTAAACCGATTTGAGCCGGTTCATGCCGGTTTTATCCGGTTTAAACCGGATACCGGTTTAAACCGGCTCTATCCAGTTTAAACAGGTTTAAGCCGGTTCAATCCGGTTTTATCCAGTTTAAACCGGTTCAATCCGTTTTTTCCAGTTTAAACCGGTTTAAACCAGTTCATTCCGGTTTTATCCGGCTTAAACCGGTTCAATATGGTATTATCCGGTTTAAACTGGTTCAATTTGGTTTTATTCCGTTTAAACCGGTTTTATCCGGTTTAAACCGGTATAAACCAGTTCAATCCGGTTTTATCCTGTTTAAACCAGTCCTATCGGGTTTAAACAGGTTTAGGCCGGTTCATTCCGGTTTTATCAGTTTTAAACCGGTTTAAACTGCTTCAATCCGTTTATATCCGGTTTAAACCGGTTACAACCGGTTCAATCCGGTTTTCTCCGGTTTTAACCGGCTTTAACCGGTTCAATCTGCTTTTATCCAGTTTAAACCGGTTCTATCTGGTTCTATCCGGTTGAAACCGGTTTAAACCGGTTCAATCCGGTTTAATCCATTTTAAACCGGTTCAATCCGTTTTTTCCGGTTTAAACCGGTTTAAACCAGTTTATTCCGGTTTTATCCGGTTTAAGCCGGTTCAATCCGGTTTTCTCCAGTTTAAACCGGTTCTATCCGGTTCTATCCGGTTGAAACCAGTTTAAACCGGTTCAATCCGGTTTTATCCGATTTAAACCGGTTTAAACTGGTTCAATCCGGTTTTATCCGGTTTAAACCGGTTCTATCCGGTTTAAACCGGTTTAAACCGGTTCAATCCGGTTTTATTCGGTTTAAACCGGTTCAATCGGTTTTTATCTGGTTTAAACCGGATTAAACCGGTTCTATCCGGTTTTATCCAGTTTAAACCGGTTCAATCCGTTTTTTCCGGTTTAACCCGGTTTAAACCAGTTCGTTCCGGTTTTATCCGGTTTAAGCCGGTTCAATCCGGTTTAAACCGTTTCAATCTGGTTTTATCCGGTTTTAACCGGTTTAAACCGCTTCAATCCGGTTTTATCCGGTTTAAACTGGTTCTATACAGTTCTATCCGGTTGAAAACGGTTTAAACCGGTTCAATCCGGTTTTATCCGCTTTAAACCAGTTCAATCCAGTTTTATCCGGTTTAAACCGGTTTAAACCGGTTCAATCCGGTTTTATCCGGTTTAAACCGGTTTAAGCTGGTTCAATCCGGTTTTATCCAGTTTAAACCGGTTCTATCCGGTTCTATCTGGTTGAAACCGGTTTAAACCAGTTCAATCCGGTTTTCTCAGGTTAAAACCGGTTCAATCTGGTTTTATCCGGTTTAAACCGGTTTAAACTGGTTCAATCGGTTTTATCCAGTTTAAACCAGTTCTATCCAGTTTAAACCAGTTTAATCCAGTTCAATCCGGTTTTATCCAGTTTAAACCGGTCCTATCGAGTTTAAACAGGTTTAGGCTGGTTCATTCCGGTTTAATCAGTTTTAAACCAGTTTAAACTGCTTCAATCCGTTTATATTCGGTTTAAACCGGTTACAACCGGTTCAATCCGGTTTTCTCCGGTTTAAACCGGTTTAAGCCGGTTCCACCCGGTTTTCTCCGGTTTTAACCGGCTTTAACCGGTTCAATCCGCTTTTATCCAGTTTAAACCGGTTCTATCTTGTTCTATCCGGTTGAAACCGGTTTAAACTGGTTCAATCCGTTTTTTCCAGTTTAAACCGGTTTCAACCAGTTCATTCCGGTTTTATCCGGTTTAAGCCGGATCAATCCGGTTTAAACCGTTTCAATCTGATTTTATCTGGTTTAAACCGGTTTATACCGCTTCAATCCGGTTTTATCCGGTTTAAACCGGTTCTATCCAGTTCTATCCGGTTGAAACCGGTATAAACCGGTTCAATCCGGTTTTATCCGGTTTAAACCAGTTCAATCCGTTTTTATCCGGTTTAAACCGGTTTAAACCGGTTCAATCCGGTTTTATCCGGTTTAAACCGGTTCTATCCGGTTCTATCCGGTTTGAACCGGTTCAATCCGGTTTTATCCGGTTTAAACCGGTTTAAGCCGGTTCAATCCGGTTTTATCCAGTTTAAACCGGTTCTATCCGGTTCTATCCGGTTGAAACCAGTTTAAACCGGTTCAATCCGGTTTTATCCGGTTTAAACCGGTTCAATCCGATTTTATCCGGTTTAAACCGGTTCATTCCGGTTTTATCCAGTTAAAACCGGTTTGAAACGTTTCAATCCGGTTTTATCCGGTTTAAAACGGTTCATTCCGGTTTTATCCGTTTAAAACCGGTTTGAAACGGTTCAATCCGGTTTTATCCGGTTTAAACCGGTTCGATCCGTTTTTATCCGGTTTAAACCAGTTCACTCCGGTTTTATCCGGTTTAAACCGGTTTGAACCGGTTCAATCCGGTTTTATCTGGTTTAAACCGGTTCAATCTGGTTTTATCCTGTTGAAACCGGTTTTATCCGGTTTAGACCGGTTTAAACCAGTTCAATCCAGTTTTAATCGGCTTAAACTGGTTCAATCTGGTTTTATCCGGTTTAAACCGCTTTAAAACGGTTTAATCCGGTTTTATCCGGTTTAAACCAGTTTGAACCAGTTCAATCCGGTTTTATCCGGTTTAAACCGGTTTAAACCGGTTCAATCCGGTTTTATCTGGTTTAAACCGGTTCTATCCGGTTCTATCCAGTTTAAACCAGTTTAATCCAGTTCAATCCGGTTTTATCCAGATTAAACCGGTCCTATCGGGTTTAAACAGGTTTAGGCCGGTTCATTCCGGTTTTATCAGTTTTAAACCAGTTTAAACTGCTTCAATCCGTTTATATCCGGTTTAAACCGGTTACAGCCGGTTCAATCCGGTTTTCTCTGGTTTAAACCGGTTTAAGCCGGTTCCACCCGGTTTTCTCCGGTTTTAACCGGCTTTAACCGGTTCAATCCGCTTTTATCCAGTTTAAACCGGTTCTATCTGGTTCTATCCGGTTGAAACCGGTTTAAACCGGTTCAATCGGTTTTATCCAGTTTAAACCGGTTCAATCCGTTTTTTCCGGTTTAAACAGGTTTAAACCAGTTCATTCCGGTTTTATCCGGTTTAAACCGGTTCAATCTGGTTTAAACCGTTTCAATCTGGTTTTATCTGGTTTGAACCGGTTTAAACCGCTTCAATCCGGTTTTATCCAGTTTAAACCGGTTCTATCCGGTTCTATCCGGTTGAAACCGGTTTAAACCGGTTCAATCTGGTTTTATCCAGTTTAAACCGGTTTTACCCGATTCAGTCCGGTTTATCCAGTATAAACTGGTTTAATCCGGTTCAATCCGGTTTTATCCGCTTTAAACCGGTTTAAACCGGTTCAATCCGTTTTTATCTGGTTTAAACCGGATTAAACCGGTTCTATCCGGTTTTATCCATTTTAAACCGGTTCAGTCCGTTTTTTCCGGTTTAAACCGGTTTCAACCAGTTCATTCCGGTTTTATCCGGTTTAAGCCGGATCAATCCGGTTTAAACCGTTTCAATCTGATTTTATCCGGTTTTAACCGGTTTAAACAGCTTCAATCCGGTTTTATCCGGTTTAAACCGGTTTTATCCGGTTTAGACCAGTTTAAACCTGATCAATCCGGTTTTAATCAGCTTAAACCTGTTCAATCTGGTTTTATCCAGTTTAAACCGCTTTAAAACGGTTTTATGCGGTTTTATCCGGTTTAAACCAGTTTGAACCGGTTCAATCCGGTTTTATCCGGTTTAAACCGGTTTAAGCTGGTTCATTCCGGTTTTATCCAGTTTAAACCGGTTCTATCCGGTTCTATCTGGTTGAAACCGGTTTAAACCAGTTCAATCCGGTTTTCTCAGGTTAAAACCGGTTCAATCTGGTTTTATCCGGTTTAAACCGGTTTAAACTGGTTCAATCGGTTTTATCCAGTTTAAACCAGTTCTATCCAGTTTAAACCAGTTTAATCCAGTTCAATCCGGTTTTATCCGGTTTAAACCGGTCCTATCGAGTTTAAACAGGTTTAGGCTGGTTCATTCCGGTTTTATCAGTTTTAAACCAGTTTAAACTGCTTCAATCCGTTTATATTCGGTTTAAACCGGTTACAACCGGTTCTATCCGGTTTTCTCCGGTTTAAACCGGTTTAAGCCGGTTCCACCCGGTTTTCTCTGGTTTTAACCGGCTTTAACCATTTCAATCCGCTTTTATCCAGTTTAAACTGGTTCTATCTGCTTCTATCCGGTTGAAACCGGTTTAAACCGGTTCAATCCGTTTTTTCCGGTTTAAACCGGTTTCAACCAGTTCATTCCGGTTTTATCCGGTTTAAGCTGGTTCAATCCGGTTTAAACCATTTCAATCTGGTTTTATCCGGTTTAAACCGGTTTAAACCGCTTCAATCCGGTTTTATCCGGTTTAAACCGGTTCTATCCAGTTCTATCCGGTTGAAACCGGTTTAAACCGGTTCAATCCGGTTTTATCCGGTTTAAACCAGTTCAATCCGGTTTTATCCGGTTTAAACCGGTTTAAACCGGTTCAATCCGGTTTTATCCGGTTTAAACCGGTTCTATCCGGTTCTATCCGGTTTGAACCGGTTCAATCCGGTTTTATCCGGTTTAAACCGGTTTAAGCCAGTTCAATCCGGTTTTATCCAGTTTAAACCGGTTCTATCCGGTTCTATCCGGTTGAAAGCAGTTTAAACCGGTTCAATCCGGTTTTATCCGGTTTAAACCGGTTCAATCCGATTTTATCCGGTTTAAACCGGTTCATTCCGGTTTTATCCGGTTAAAACCGGTTTGAAACGTTTCAATCCGGTTTTATCCGGTTTAAAACGGTTCATTCCAGTTTTATCCGTTTAAAACCGGTTTGAAACGGTTCAATCCGGTTTTATCCGGTTTAAACCGGTTCGATCCGTTTTTATCCCGTTTAAACCAGTTCACTCCGGTTTTATCCGGTTTAAACCGGTTTGAACCGGTTCAATCCGGTTTTATCTGGTTTAAACCGGTTCAATCTGTTTTTATCCTGTTGAAACCGGTTTTATCCGGTTTAGACCGGTTTAAACCAGTTCAATCCGGTTTTAATCGGCTTAAACTGGTTCAATCTGGTTTTATCCGGTTTGAACCACTTTAAAACGGTTTAATCCGGTTTTATCCGGTTTAAACCAGTTTGAACCAGTTCAATCCGGTTTTATCCGGTTTAAACCGGTTTAAGCCGGTTCCACCCGGTTTTCTCCGGTTTTAACCGGCTTTAACCGTTTCAATCCGCTTTTATCCAGTTTAAACCGGTTCTATCTGGTTCTATCCGGTTGAAACCGGTTTGAACCGGTTCAATCCGGTTTTATCCGGTTTAAACCGGTTTAAGCCAGTTCAATCCGGTTTTATCCAGTTTAAACCGGTTCTATCCGGTTCTATCCGGTTGAAACCAGTTTAAACCGGTTCAATCCGGTTTTATCCGGTTTAAACCGGTTCAATCCGATTTTATCCGGTTTAAACCGGTTCATTCCGGTTTTATCCGGTTAAAACCGGTTTGAAACGTTTCAATCCGGTTTTATCCGGTTTAAAATGGTTCATTCCGGTTTTATCCGTTTAAAACCGGTTTGAAACGGTTCAATCCGGTTTTATCCGGTTTAAACCGGTTCGATCCGTTTTTATCCCGTTTAAACCAGTTCACTCCGGTTTTATCCAGTTTAAACCGGTTTGAACTGGTTCAATCCGGTTTTATCTGGTTTAAACCGGTTCAATCTGTTTTTATCCTGTTGAAACCGGTTTTATCCGGTTTAGACCGGTTTAAACCAGTTCAATCCGGTTTTAATCGGCTTAAACTGGTTCAATCTGGTTTTATCCGGTTTGAACCGCTTTAAAACGGTTTAATCCGGTTTTATCCGGTTTAAACCAGTTTGAACCAGTTCAATCCGGTTTTATCCGGTTTAAACCGGTTTAAACCGGTTCAATCCGGTTTTATCTCGTTTAGACCGGTTCTATCCGGTTCTATCCTTTTTAAATCGGATTAAACTGTTTCTGTCCTGTTGTATCCTGTTTTAACTGGATTAAACCAGTTCAATCCGGTTTTATCCTGTTTAAACCGGTTTAAACCCTTTCAATCCGTTTTTATCCGGTTTCAACCGGTTTACAGCGGTTCGATCCGGTTTTATCCGGTTTATACCGTTTCTATCCGGTTCTATCCGTTTTAAACCGGTTTAAACCAGTTCATTCCGGTTTTATCCGGTTTAAACCTGTTTGAACCGGTTCAATCCGGTCTTATCCGGTTTAAACCGGTTTAAGCCGGTTCAATCCGGTTTTATCCGGTTTAAACCGGTTCAATCAGGTTTTATCCGGTTTAAACCGGTTTAAGCCGGTTCAATCCGGTTTTATCCAGTTTAAACCGGTTCCATCCGGTTCTATCCGGTTGAAACCATTTTAAACCGGTTCAATCTGGTTTTATCCGGTTTAAACCGGTTTAAGCTGGTTCAATCGGGTTTTATCCGGTTTAAACTGGTTCTATCCGGTTCTATCCGGTTGAAACCGGTTTAATCCGGTTCAATCCGGTTTGATCCGGTTTAAACCGGTTCAATCTGGTTTTATCCGGTTTAAACCGGTTTTAACCGATTCAATACAGTTTATCCAGTATAAACTGGTTTAATCCGTTTCAATCCAGTTTTTTCCGGTTTAAACCGATTTAAATCGGTTCAGTCCGGTTTTATCCAGTTTAAACCGGTTATATCCGGTTTAAACCGGTATAAACCAGTTCAATCCGGTTTTATCCTGTTTAAACCGGTTTAAACCGGATCAATCCGGTTTTATCCGGTTTCAATGGGTTTTACCCGGTTCTATACGGTTTAAACATGTTTAAACCTGTTCAATCCGATTTCATCCGGTTTAAACCGATTCAACCCAGTTTTATCCGGTTTAAACCGGTTTAAGCTGGTTCAATCCGGTTTTATCCAGTTTAAACCGGTTTTATCCGTTTTAAACCGGTTTAATCCAGTTCAATCCTGTTTTATCCGGTTTAAACCGTTGCTATCCGGTTCTATCCGTTTTAAACCGGTTTAAAAAAGTTCATTCCGGTTTTATCAGGTTTAAACCGGTTTGAACCGGTTCAATCCGGTTTAAACCAGTTTAAGCCGGTTCAATCCGTTTTTATGCGGTTTAAACCGGTTCAATCTGATTTTATGCGGTTTAAACCAGTTTGAACCGGTTCAATCCGGTTTAATCTGGTTTTAACCAGTTTAAGCCAGTTCAATCCAGTTTTATCCAGTTTAAACCGGTTCTATCCGGTTCTATCCGGTTGAAACCAGTTTAAACCGGTTCAATCCTGTTTTAACCGGTTAAACCAGTTCAATCCGGTTTTATCCAGTTTAAACCGGTTCTATTCGTTTCCATCTGGTTTAAAAGGGTTTAAACTGGTTCAATCCGGTTTTATACGTTTTAAACCAGTTCAATCTGATTTTATCCGGTTTAAACTGGTTCAATTTGGTTTTATCCGGTTTAAACCGGTTTGAACCGGTTCAATCCGGTTTTATCCGGTTTAAACCGGTTTAAACCGGGTCAATCCGGTTTTATCCGGTTTCAACCTCTTCAATCCGGTTTTCTCCAGTTTAAACCGGTTTATACCAGTTCAATCCGGTTTTATCCGCTTTAAACCGGTTCTATCCGGTTCTATCCGGTTTAAACCGGTTCTATCCGGTTCTATCTGCTTTAAGCCGGTTTAAACCGGTTCAATCGGTTTTTATCTGGTTTAAACCGGATTAAACCGGTTCTATCCGGTTTTATCCAGTTTAAACCGGTTCAATCCGTTTTTTCCGGTTTAACCCGGTTTAAACCAGTTCATTCCGGTTTTATCCGGTTTAAGCCGGTTCAATCCGGTTTAAACCGTTTCAATCTGGTTTTATCCGGTTTTAACCGGTTTAAACCGCTTCAATCCGGTTTTATCCGGTTTCAACTGGTTCTATACAGTTCTATCCGGTTGAAACCGGTTTAAACCGGTTCAATCCGGTTTTATCCGCTTTAAACCAGTTCAATCCAGTTTTATCCGGTTTAAACCGGTTTAAACCGGTTCAATCCGGTTTTATCCGGTTTAAACCGGTTTAAGCCGGTTCAATCTGGTTTTATCCAGTTTAAACCGGTTCTATCCGGTTCTATCCAGTTGAAACCAGTTTAAACCGGTTCAATCCGGTTTTATCCGGTTTCAACCGGTTCAATCCGGTTTTATCTGGTTTAAACCGGTTCATTCCGGTTTTATCCTGTTAAAACCGGTTTGAAACGGTTCAATCCGGTTTTATCCGGTTTAACCGGTTCAATCCGGTTTTATCCGGTTTAAACCGGTTCATTCCGGTTTTATCCTGTTAAAACCGGTTTGAAACGTTTCAATCCGGTTTTATCCGGTTTAAACCGGTTCATTCCGGTTTTATCCGGTTTAAACCGGTTCAATCCGTTTTTATCCAGTTTAAACCAGTTCACTCCGGTTTTATCCGGTTTTAACCGGTTTGAACCGGTTCAATCCGGTTTTATCTGGTTTAAACCGGTTCAATATGGTTTTATCCGGTTTAAACCGGTTTTATCCGGTTTAGACCGGTTTAAACCAGTTCAATCCGGTTTTAATCGGCTTAAACTGGTTCAATCTGGTTTTATCCGGTTTAAACCAGTTTGAACCGGTTCAATCCGGTTTTATCCGGTTTAAACCGGTTTAAACCGGTTCAATCCGGTTTTATCTGGTTTAAACCGCTTCAATCGGGTTTTATCCGGTTTAAACCGGTTCTATCCGGTTCTATCTGGTTGAAACCGGTTTTAACCGATTCAATCCGGTTTATCCAGTATAAACTGGTTTAATCCGTTTCAATCCGGTTTTATCCGGTTTAAACCGATTTAAACCGGTTCAGTCCGGTTTTATCCAGTTTAAACCGGTTATATCCGGTTTAAACCGGTATTAACCAGTTCAATCCGGTTTTATCCTGTTTAAACCAGTTTAAACCGGATCAATCCGGTTTTATCCGGTTTCAACCGGTTTTACCCGGTTCTATACTGTTAAAACATGTTTAAACCTGTTCAATCCGATTTCATCCGGTTTAAACAGATTCAACCCAGTTTTATCCGGTTTAAACCGGTTTAAGCTGGTTCAATCCGGTTTTATCCAGTTTAAACCGGTTTTATCCGTTTTAAACCGGTTTAATCCAGTTCAATCCGGTTTTATCCGGTTTAAACCGTTTCTATCCGGTTTAAACCGTTTCTATCCGGTTTAAACCGTTTCTATCCGTTTTAAACCAGTTTAAACCAGTTCATTCCGGTTTTATCAGGTTTAAACCGGTTTGAACTGGTTCAATACGGTTTAAACCAGTTTAAGCCGGTTCAATCCGGTTTTATCCGGTTTAAACCGGTTCAATCTGATTTTATGTGGTTTAAAACAGTTTGAACCGGTTCAATCCGGTTTAATCCGGTTTAAACCGGTTTCAGCCAGTTCAATCCAGTTTTATCCGGTTTAAACCGGTTCTATCCTGTTCTATCCGGTTGAAACCAGTTTAAACCGGTTCAATCCGGTTTTATCCGGTTTAAACCAGTTCAATCCTGTTTTATCCGGTTTAAACCGGTTCTATCCGGTCCTATACAGTTGAAACTGGTTTAAACCGGTTCAATCCGGTTTTATCCGGTTTAAACCGGTTCAGTCTGGTTTTATCCGGTTTCAACCGGTTTAAACCGGTTCAATCCGGTTTTATCCGTTTGAAACCGGTTCTATGCTGTTTATACCAGTTTAAGCCTGTTCAATCGGGTTTTATCCGGTTTAGACCTGTTTAAGCCAGTTCATTCCAGTTTTATCCAGTTTAAACCGGTTTAAACCCTTTCAATCCGTTTTTATCCGGTTTCAACCGGTTTACACCGGTTCAATCCGGTTTTATCCGGTTAAAACCGTTTCTCTCCACTTCTATCCGTTTTAAACCGGTTTAAACCAGTTCATTCCGGTTTTATCCGGTTTAAACCGGTTTGAACCGGTTCAATCCGGTTTTATCCGGTTTAAACCGGTTTAAGCCGGTTCAATCCGGTTTTATCCGGTTTAAACCGGTTTAATCCTGTTTAAACCGGTTTAAGCTGCTTCAATCCGGTTTTATCCAGTTTAAACCAGTTCTATCCGGTTCTATCCGGTTGAAACCAGTTTATACCGGTTCAATCCGGTTTTATCCGGTTTAAACCGGTTCAATCTGGTTTTATCCGGTTTAAACCATTTCAATCCGGTTTTATCCGGTTTAAACCGGTTCATTCCGGTTTTATCCGGTTAAAACCGGTTTGAAATGCTTCAATCCTGTTTTTTCCGGTTTAAACTGGTTCAGTCCGGTTTTATCCTGTTTAAACCAGTTCATTCCGGTTTTATCCGGTTTAAACCGGTTCAATCCGGTTTTATCCGGTTTAAACCAGTTCACTCTGGTTTTATCCGTTTTAAACCGGTTTGAACCGGTTCAATCCGGTTTTATCCGGTTTAAACCTGTTTAAGCTGGTTCAATCCGGTTTTATCCAGTTTAAAACGGTTCTATCCGGTTCTATCCAGTTGAAACCGGTTTAAACCAGTTCAATCCGGTTTTATCCAGTTAAAACCGGTTCAATCCGGTTTTATCCGGTTTAAACCTGTTCTATCCGGTTTAAACCCGTTTAAGCCAGTTCAATCCGGTTTTATCCAGTTTAAACCGGTCGTATCCGGTTTAAACCGGTTTAGGCCGGTTCATTCCGGTTTTATCAGTTTTAAACCGGTTTAAAATGCTTCAATCCGTTTATATCCGGTTTCAACCGGTTTCAACCGGTTCAATCCGGTTTTATCCGGTTTAAACCAGTTCATTCCGGTTTTATCCGGTTTAAACCGGTTTGAACCGGTTCAATCCGGTTTTATCTGGTTTAAACCGGTTTTATCCGGTTTAGACCAGTTCATTCCGGTTCTATCCGGTTGAAACCGGTTTGAACCGGTTCAATCCGGTTTTATCTGGTTTAAACCGGTTTTATCCGGTTTAGACCAGTTCATTCCGGTTCTATCCGGTTGAAACCGGTTTGAGCCGGTTCATGCCGGTTTTATCCGGTTTAAACCGGATACCGGTTTAAACCGGCTCTATCCAGTTTAAACAGGTTTAAGCCGGTTCAATCCGGTTTTATCCAGTTTAAACCGGTTCAATCCGTTTTTTCCGGTTTAAACCGGTTTAAACCAGTTCATTCCGGTTTTATCCGGCTTAAACCGGTTCAATATGGTATTATCCGGTTTAAACTGGTTCAATTTGGTTTTATTCCGTTTAAACCGGTTTTATCCGGTTTAAACCGGTATAAACCAGTTCAATCCGGTTTTATCCTGTTTAAACCAGTCCTATCGGGTTTAAACAGGTTTAGGCCGGTTCATTCCGGTTTTATCAGTTTTAAACCGGTTTAAACTGCTTCAATCCGTTTATATCCGGTTTAAACCGGTTACAACCGGTTCAATCCGGTTTTGTCCGGTTTAAACCGGTTTAAGCCGGTTCCATCCGGTTTTCTCCGGTTTTAACCGGCTTTAACCGGTTCAATCTGCTTTTATCCAGTTTAAACCGGTTCTATCTGGTTCTATCCGGTTGAAACCGGTTTAAACTGGTTCAATCCGGTTTTATCCATTTTAAACCGGATCAATCCGTTTTTTCCGGTTTAAACCAGTTTATTCCGGTTTTATCCGGTTTAAGCCGGTTCAATCCGGTTTTATCCAGTTTAAACCGGTTCGATCCGGTTCTATCCGGTTGAAAAAAGTTTAAACCGGTTCAATCCGGTTTTATCCGGTTTAAACCGGTTTTATCCGGTTTAGACCAGTTTAAACCAGTTCAATCCGGTTTTAATCAGCTTAAACCGGTTCAATCTGGTTTTATCCAGTTTAAACCGCTTTAAAACGGTTTTATCCGGTTTTATCCAGTTTAAACCAGTTTGAACCGGTTCAATCCGGTTTTATCCGGTTTAAACCGGTTCAATCCGGTTTAAACCGGTTTAAGCCGGATCAATCCGGTTTTATCCAGTTTAAACCGGTTCTATCCGGTTCTATCTGGTTGAAACCATTTTAAACCAGTTCAATCCGGTTTTATCCGGTTTAAACCAGTTCACTCCGGTTTTATCCGGTTTAAACTGGTTTGTACCGGCTCAATCCAGTTTTATCCGGTTTAAACCGGTTTAAGCTGGTTCAATCCGGTTTTATCCAGTTTAAACCGGTTCTATCCGGTTCTATCTGGTGGAAACCGGTTTAAACCAGTTCAATCCGGTTTTCTCAGGTTAAAACCGGTTCAATCTGGTTTTATCCGGTTTAAACCGGTTTAAACCGGTTCAATCGGTTTTATCCAGTTTAAACCAGTTCTATCCGGTTTAAACCAGTTTAATCCAGTTCAATCCGGTTTTCTCCGGTTTAAACCGGTTTAAGCCGGTTCCACCCGGTTTTCTCCGGTTTTAACCAGCTTTAACCGGTTCAATCCGCTTTTATCCAGTTTAAACCGGTTCTATCTGGTTCTATCCGGTTGAAACCGGTATAAACCGGTTCAATCCGGTTTTATACGGTTTAAACCGGTTCATTCCGGTTTCATCTGGTTTGAACCGGTTTAAACCGGTTCTATCCGTTTTTATCCGGTTTAAACCGGTACAATCTTGTTTTATCCGGTTTAAACCGGTTTAAACCGGTTCAATCGGTTTTATCCGGTTTAAACCAGTTCATTCCGGTTTTATCCGGTTTAAACCGGTTTGAACCGGTTCAATCCGGTTTTATCTGGCTTAAACCGGTTTTATCCAGTTTAGACCAGTTCATTCCGGTTCTATCCGGTTGAAACCGGTTTGAACCGGTTCAATCCGGTTTTATCTGGTTTAAACCGGTTTTATCCGGTTTAGACCAGTTCATTCCGGTTCTATCCGCTTTAAACCAGTTCAATCCAGTTTTATCCGGTTTAAACCGGTTTAAACTGGTTCAATCCGGTTTTATCCGGTTTAAACCGGTTTAAGCTGGTTCAATCCGGTTTTATCCAGTTTAAACCGGTTCTATCCGGTTCTATCTGGTTGAAACCGGTTTAAACCAGTTCAATCCGGTTTTCTCAGGTTAAAACCGGTTCAATCTGGTTTTATCCGGTTTAAACCGGTTTAAACTGGTTCAATCGGTTTTATCCAGTTTAAACCAGTTCTATCCAGTTTAAACCAGTTTAATCCAGTTCAATCCGGTTTTATCCAGTTTAAACCGGTCCTATCGAGTTTAAACAGGTTTAGGCTGGTTCATTCCGGTTTAATCAGTTTTAAACCAGTTTAAACTGCTTCAATCCGTTTATATTCGGTTTAAACCGGTTACAACCGGTTCAATCCGGTTTTCTCCGGTTTAAACCGGTTTAAGCCGGTTCCACCCGGTTTTCTCCGGTTTTAACCGGCTTTAACCGGTTCAATCCGCTTTTATCCAGTTTAAGCCGGTTCTATCTTGTTCTATCCGGTTGAAACCGGTTTAAACCGGTTCAATCCGTTTTTTCCGGTTTAAACCGGTTTCAACCAGTTCATTCCGGTTTTATCCGGTTTAAGCCGGATCAATCCGGTTTAAACTGTTTCAATCTGATTTTATCTGGTTTAAACCGGTTTATACCGCTTCAATCCGGTTTTATCCGGTTTAAACCGGTTCTATCCAGTTCTATCCGGTTGAAACCGGTTTAAACCGGTTCAATCCGGTTTTATCCGGTTTAAACCAGTTCAATCCGTTTTTATCCGGTTTAAACCGGTTTAAACCGGTTCAATCCGGTTTTATCCGGTTTAAACCGGTTCTATCCGGTTCTATCCGGTTTGAACCGGTTCAATCCGGTTTTATCCGGTTTAAACCGGTTTAAGCCGGTTCAATCCGGTTTTATCCAGTTTAAACCGGTTCTATCCGTTTCTATCCGGTTGAAACCAGTTTAAACCGGTTCAATCCGGTTTTATCCGGTTTA
This sequence comes from Cynocephalus volans, assembly GCF_027409185.1. Classification (NCBI taxonomy): domain Eukaryota; kingdom Metazoa; phylum Chordata; class Mammalia; order Dermoptera; family Cynocephalidae; genus Cynocephalus; species Cynocephalus volans. Next base: position 152,716 of record NW_026902455.1, read on the forward strand.
AACCGGTTCAATCCGATTTTATCCGGTTTAAACCGGTTCATTCCGGTTTTATCCAGTTAAAACCGGTTTGAAACGTTTCAATCCGGTTTTATCCGGTTTAAAACGGTTCATTCCGGTTTTATCCGTTTAAAACCGGTTTGAAACGGTTCAATCCGGTTTTATCCGGTTTAAACCGGTTCGATCCGTTTTTATCCGGTTTAAACCAGTTCACTCCGGTTTTATCCGGTTTAAACCGGTTTGAACCGGTTCAATCCGGTTTTATCTGGTTTAAACCGGTTCAATCTGGTTTTATCCTGTTGAAACCGGTTTTATCCGGTTTAGACCGGTTTAAACCAGTTCAATCCGGTTTTAATCGGCTTAAACTGGTTCAATCTGGTTTTATCCGGTTTAAACCGCTTTAAAACGGTTTAATCCGGTTTTATCCGGTTTAAACCAGTTTGAACCAGTTCAATCCGGTTTTATCCGGTTTAAACCGGTTTAAACCGGTTCAATCCGGTTTTATCTGGTTTAAACCGGTTCTATCCGGTTCTATCCAGTTTAAACCAGTTTAATCCAGTTCAATCCGGTTTTATCCAGATTAAACCGGTCCTATCGGGTTTAAACAGGTTTAGGCCGGTTCATTCCGGTTTTATCAGTTTTAAACCAGTTTAAACTGCTTCAATCCGTTTATATCCGGTTTAAACCGGTTACAGCCGGTTCAATCCGGTTTTCTCTGGTTTAAACCGGTTTAAGCCGGTTCCACCCGGTTTTCTCCGGTTTTAACCGGCTTTAACCGGTTCAATCCGCTTTTATCCAGTTTAAACCGGTTCTATCTGGTTCTATCCGGTTGAAACCGGTTTAAACCGGTTCAATCGGTTTTATCCAGTTTAAACCGGTTCAATCCGTTTTTTCCGGTTTAAACAGGTTTAAACCAGTTCATTCCGGTTTTATCCGGTTTAAACCGGTTCAATCTGGTTTAAACCGTTTCAATCTGGTTTTATCTGGTTTGAACCGGTTTAAACCGCTTCAATCCGGTTTTATCCAGTTTAAACCGGTTCTATCCGGTTCTATCCGGTTGAAACCGGTTTAAACCGGTTCAATCTGGTTTTATCCAGTTTAAACCGGTTTTACCCGATTCAGTCCGGTTTATCCAGTATAAACTGGTTTAATCCGGTTCAATCCGGTTTTATCCGCTTTAAACCGGTTTAAACCGGTTCAATCCGTTTTTATCTGGTTTAAACCGGATTAAACCGGTTCTATCCGGTTTTATCCATTTTAAACCGGTTCAGTCCGTTTTTTCCGGTTTAAACCGGTTTCAACCAGTTCATTCCGGTTTTATCCGGTTTAAGCCGGATCAATCCGGTTTAAACCGTTTCAATCTGATTTTATCCGGTTTTAACCGGTTTAAACCGCTTCAATCCGGTTTTATCCGGTTTAAACCGGTTTTATCCGGTTTAGACCAGTTTAAACCTGATCAATCCGGTTTTAATCAGCTTAAACCTGTTCAATCTGGTTTTATCCAGTTTAAACCGCTTTAAAACGGTTTTATGCGGTTTTATCCGGTTTAAACCAGTTTGAACCGGTTCAATCCGGTTTTATCCGGTTTAAACCGGTTTAAGCTGGTTCATTCCGGTTTTATCCAGTTTAAACCGGTTCTATCCGGTTCTATCTGGTTGAAACCGGTTTAAACCAGTTCAATCCGGTTTTCTCAGGTTAAAACCGGTTCAATCTGGTTTTATCCGGTTTAAACCGGTTTAAACTGGTTCAATCGGTTTTATCCAGTTTAAACCAGTTCTATCCAGTTTAAACCAGTTTAATCCAGTTCAATCCGGTTTTATCCGGTTTAAACCGGTCCTATCGAGTTTAAACAGGTTTAGTCTGGTTCATTCCGGTTTTATCAGATTTAAACCAGTTTAAACTGCTTCAATCCGTTTATATTCGGTTTAAACCGGTTACAACCGGTTCTATCCGGTTTTCTCCGGTTTAAACCGGTTTAAGCCGGTTCCACCCGGTTTTCTCCGGTTTTAACCGGCTTTAACCGTTTCAATCCGCTTTTATCCAGTTTAAACCGGTTCTATCTGGTTCTATCCGGTTGAAACCGGTTTAAACCGGTTCAATCCGTTTTTTCCGGTTTAAACCGGTTTCAACCAGTTCATTCCGGTTTTATCCGGTTTAAGCCGGTTCAATCCGGTTTAAACCGTTTCAATCTGGTTTTATCCGGTTTAAACCGGTTTAAACCGCTTCAATCCGGTTTTATCCGGTTTAAACCGGTTCTATCCAGTTCTATCCGGTTGAAACCGGTTTAAACCGGTTCAATCCGGTTTTATCCGGTTTAAACCAGTTCAATCCGGTTTTATCCGGTTTAAACCGGTTTAAACCGGTTCAATCCGGTTTTATCCGGTTTAACCCGGTTCTATCCGGTTCTATCCAGTTTGAACCGGTTCAATCCGGTTTTATCCGGTTTAAACCGGTTTAAGCCAGTTCAATCCGGTTTTATCCAGTTTAAACCGGTTCTATCCGGTTCTATCCGGTTGAAAGCAGTTTAAACCGGTTCAATCCGGTTTTATCCGGTTTAAACCGGTTCAATCCGATTTTATCCGGTTTAAACCGGTTCATTCCGGTTTTATCCGGTTAAAACCGGTTTGAAACGTTTCAATCCGGTTTTATCCGGTTTAAAACGGTTCATTCCAGTTTTATCCGTTTAAAACCGGTTTGAAACGGTTCAATCCGGTTTTATCCGGTTTAAACCGGTTCGATCCGTTTTTATCCCGTTTAAACCAGTTCACTCCGGTTTTATCCGGTTTAAACCGGTTTGAACCGGTTCAATCCGGTTTTATCTGGTTTAAACCGGTTCAATCTGTTTTTATCCTGTTGAAACCGGTTTTATCCGGTTTAGACCGGTTTAAACCAGTTCAATCCGGTTTTAATCGGCTTAAACTGGTTCAATCTGGTTTTATCCGGTTTGAACCACTTTAAAACGGTTTAATCCGGTTTTATCCGGTTTAAACCAGTTTGAACCAGTTCAATCCGGTTTTATCCGGTTTAAACCGGTTTAAGCCGGTTCCACCCGGTTTTCTCCGGTTTTAACCGGCTTTAACCGTTTCAATCCGCTTTTATCCAGTTTAAACCGGTTCTATCTGGTTCTATCCGGTTGAAACCGGTTTGAACCGGTTCAATCCGGTTTTATCCGGTTTAAACCGGTTTAAGCCAGTTCAATCCGGTTTTATCCAGTTTAAACCGGTTCTATCCGGTTCTATCCGGTTGAAACCAGTTTAAACCGGTTCAATCCGGTTTTATCCGGTTTAAACCGGTTCAATCCGATTTTATCCGGTTTAAACCGGTTCATTCCGGTTTTATCCGGTTAAAACCGGTTTGAAACGTTTCAATCCGGTTTTATCCGGTTTAAAATGGTTCATTCCGGTTTTATCCGTTTAAAACCGGTTTGAAACGGTTCAATCCGGTTTTATCCGGTTTAAACCGGTTCGATCCGTTTTTATCCCGTTTAAACCAGTTCACTCCGGTTTTATCCAGTTTAAACCGGTTTGAACCGGTTCAATCCGGTTTTATCTGGTTTAAACCGGTTCAATCTGTTTTTATCCTGTTGAAACCGGTTTTATCCGGTTTAGACCGGTTTAAACCAGTTCAATCCGGTTTTAATCGGCTTAAACTGGTTCAATCTGGTTTTATCCGGTTTGAACCGCTTTAAAACGGTTTAATCCGGTTTTATCCGGTTTAAACCAGTTTGAACCAGTTCAATCCGGTTTTATCCGGTTTAAACCGGTTTAAACCGGTTCAATCCGGTTTTATCTCGTTTAGACCGGTTCTATCCGGTTCTATCCTTTTTAAATCGGATTAAACTGTTTCTGTCCTGTTGTATCCTGTTTTAACTGGATTAAACCAGTTCAATCCGGTTTTATCCTGTTTAAACCGGTTTAAACCCTTTCAATCCGTTTTTATCCGGTTTCAACCGGTTTACAGCGGTTCGATCCGGTTTTATCCGGTTTATACCGTTTCTATCCGGTTCTATCCGTTTTAAACCGGTTTAAACCAGTTCATTCCGGTTTTATCCGGTTTAAACCTGTTTGAACCGGTTCAATCCGGTCTTATCCGGTTTAAACCGGTTTAAGCCGGTTCAATCCGGTTTTATCCGGTTTAAACCGGTTCAATCAGGTTTTATCCGGTTTAAACCGGTTTAAGCCGGTTCAATCCGGTTTTATCCAGTTTAAACCGGTTCCATCCGGTTCTATCCGGTTGAAACCATTTTAAACCGGTTCAATCTGGTTTTATCCGGTTTAAACCGGTTTAAGCTGGTTCAATCGGGTTTTATCCGGTTTAAACTGGTTCTATCCGGTTCTATCCGGTTGAAACCGGTTTAATCCGGTTCAATCCGGTTTGATCCGGTTTAAACCGGTTCAATCTGGTTTTATCCTGTTTAAACCGGTATAAACCGGTTCAATCCGGTTTTATCTCGTTTAATCCGGTTCTGTCCGGTTCTATCCTGTTAAAGTCGGTTTAAACCGGTTCTATCCTGTTCTATCCTGTTTTAACCGGTTAAACCAGTTCAATCCGGTTTTATCCAGTTTAAACCGGTTCTATTCGTTTCCATCTGGTTTAAAAGGGTTTAAACTGGTTCAATCCGGTTTTATACGTTTTAAACCAGTTCAATCTGATTTTATCCGGTTTAAACTGGTTCAATTTGGTTTTATCCGGTTTAAACCGGTTTGAACCGGTTCAATCCGGTTTTATCCGGTTTAAACCGGTTTAAACCGGGTCAATCCGGTTTTATCCGGTTTCAACCTCTTCAATCCGGTTTTCTCCAGTTTAAACCGGTTTATACCAGTTCAATCCGGTTTTATCCGCTTTAAACCGGTTCTATCCGGTTCTATCCGGTTTAAACCGGTTCTATCCGGTTCTATCTGCTTTAAGCCGGTTTAAACCGGTTCAATCCGGTTTTATCCGGTTTAAACCGGATCAATCCGGTTTTATCCGGTTTAAACCGCTTTAAACTGGTTCAATCCGGTTTTATCTGGTTTAAGCCGGTTCTATCCGGTTTAAACCGGTTTAAAACCGGTTCAATCCGGTTTTATTCGGTTTAAACCGGTTTAAACCGGTTCAATCGGTTTTTATCTGGTTTAAACCGGATTAAACCAGTTCTATCCGGTTTTATCCAGTTTAAACCGGTTCAATCCGTTTTTTCCGGTTTATCCCGGTTTAAACCAGTTCATTCCGGTTTTATCCGGTTTAAGCCGGTTCAATCCGGTTTAAACCGTTTCAATCTGGTTTTATCCGGTTTTAACCGGTTTAAACCGCTTCAATCCAGTTTTATCCGGTTTCAACTGGTTCTATACAGTTCTATCCGGTTGAAACCGGTTTAAACCGGTTCAATCCGGTTTTATCCGCTTTAAACCAGTTCAATCCAGTTTTATCCGGTTTAAACCGGTTTAAACCGGTTCAATCCGGTTTTATCCGGTTTAAACCGGTTTAAGCCGGTTCAATCTGGTTTTATCCAGTTTAAACCGGTTCTATCCGGTTCTATCCAGTTGAAACCAGTTTAAACCGGTTCAATCCGGTTTTATCCGGTTTCATCCGGTTCAATCCGGTTTTATCCGGTTTAAACCGGTTCATTCCGGTTTTATCCTGTTAAAACCGGTTTGAAACGGTTCAATCCGGTTTTATCCGGTTTAACCGGTTCAATCCGGTTTTATCCGGTTTAAACCGGTTCATTCCGGTTTTATCCTGTTAAAACCGGTTTGAAACGTTTCAATCCGGTTTTATCCGGTTTAAACCGGTTCATTCCGGTTTTATCCGGTTTAAACCGGTTCAATCCGTTTTTATCCAGTTTAAACCAGTTCACTCCGGTTTTATCCGGTTTAAACCGGTTTGAACCGGTTCAATCCGGTTTTATCTGGTTTTAAACCGGTTCAATATGGTTTTATCCGGTTTAAACCGGTTTTATCCGGTTTAGACCGGTTTAAACCAGTTCAGTCCGGTTTTATCCGCTTTAAACTGGTTTAAACCGGTTGAATCCGCTTTTATCCAGTTTAAACCGGTTTCTATCCGGTTCTATCCGGTTTAAACCGGTTCTATCCGGTTCTATCTGGTTTAAACCGGTTTAAACCGGTTCAATCCGGTTTTATCCGGTTTAAACCGGTTTAAACTGGTTCAATCCGGTTTTATCTGCTTTAAACGGATTCTATCCGGTTTAAACCAGTTCTATCCGGTTTAAACCGGTTTAAACTGCTTCAATCCGGTTTTATCCGGTTTAAACCGGTTTAAACCGGTTCAATCCGGTTCTATCCGGTTTAAACCGGTTTGAGCCAGTTCATGCTGGTTTTATCCGGTTTAAACCGGATACCGGTTGAAACCGGCTCTATCCAGTTTAAACAGGTTTAAGCCGGTTCAATCCGGTTTTATCCAGTTTAAACCGGTTCAATCCGGTTTAAACCGTTTCAATCTGGTTTTATCCGGTTTGAACCAGTTTAAACCGCTTCAATCGGGTTTTATCCGGTTTAAACCGGTTCTATCCGGTTCTATCCGGTTGAAACCGGTTTAATCCGGTTCAATCCGGTTTGATCCGGTTTAAACCGGTTCAATCTGGTTTTATCCGTTTGAAACCGGTTTTAACCGATTCAATCCGGTTTATCCAGTATAAACTGGTTTAATCCGTTTCAATCCGGTTTTATCCGGTTTAAACCGATTTAAACCGGTTCAGTCCGGTTTTATCCGGTTTCAACCGGTTTTACCCGGTTCTATACGGTTAAAACATGTTTAAACCTGTTCAATCCGATTTCATCCGGTTTAAACAGATTCAACCCAGTTTTATCCGGTTTAAACCGGTTTAAGCTGGTTCAATCCGGTTTTATCCAGTTTAAACCGGTTTTATCCGTTTTAAACCGGTTTAATCCAGTTCAATCCTGTTTTATCCGGTTTAAACCGTTTCTATCCGGTTTAAACCGTTTCTATCCGGTTTAACCCGTTTCTATCCGTTTTAAACGGGTTTAAACCAGTTCATTCCGGTTTTATCAGGTTTAAACCGGTTTGAACCGGTTCAATACGGTTTAAACCAGTTTAAGCCGGTTCAATCCGGTTTTATCCGGTTTAAACCGGTTCAATCTGATTTTATGCGGTTTAAACCAGTTTGAACCGGTTCAATCCGGTTTAATCCGGTTTAAACCGGTTTAAGCCAGTTCAATCCAGTTTTATCCAGTTTAAACCGGTTCTATCCTGTTCTATCCGGTTGAAACCAGTTTAAACCGGTTCAATCCGGTTTTATCCGGTTTAAACCAGTTCAATCCTGTTTTATCCGGTTGAAACCGGTTCTATCCGGTCCTATACAGTTGAAACTGGTTTAAACCGGTTCAATCTGGTTTTATCCGGTTTAAACCGGTTCGGTCTGGTTTTATCCGGTTTAAACCGGTTTAAAACGATTCAATCCGTTTTTATCCGGTTTTAAACCGGTTCTATGCTGTTTATACCAGTTTAAGCCTGTTCAATCGGGTTTTATCCGGTTTAGACCTGTTTAAGCCGGTTCATTCCGGTTTTATCCAGTTTAAAAACGGTTCTATCCGGTTCTACCCGTTGAAACCAGTTTAAACCGGTTCAATCCGTTTTTATCCAGTTTAAACCTGTTTGAACCGGTTCAATCCGGTTTTATCCGGTTTAAACCGGTTTAAGCCGGCTCAATCCGGTTTTATCCAGTTTAAACCGGTTCAATCTGGTTTAATCCGGTTTAAACCGGTTTAAGCCGGTTCAATCCGCTTTTATCCAGTTTAAACCGGTTCTATCCAGTTCTATCCGGTTGAAACCAGTTTAAACCGGTTCAATCCAGTTTTATCCGGTTTAAACCGGTTTAAGCTGGTTCAATCCGGTTTTATCCGGTTTAAACCGGTTCAATCTTGTTTTATCCGGTTTAAACCGGTTGAAACCAGTTCAATCCGGTTTATCTGGTTTAGACCAGTTCAAACCGGTTCAATCCGGTTTTATCCAGTTTAAACCGGTTCAGTCTGGTTTTATCCGGTTTCAACCGGTTTAAACCGTTCAATCCGGTTTTATCCGTTTGAAACCGGTTCTATGCTGTTTATACCAGTTTAAGCCTGTTCAATCGGGTTTTATCCCGGTTTAGACCTGTTTAAGCCGGTTCATTCAGTTTTATCCAGTTTAAACCGGTTTAAACCCTTTCAATCCGTTTTTATCCGGTTTCAACCGGTTTACACCGGTTCAATCCGGTTTTATCCGGTAAAAACCGTTTCTCTCCACTTCTATCCGTTTTAAACCGTTTAAACCAGTTCATTCCGGTTTTATCCGGTTTAAACCGGTTTGAACCGGTTCAATCCGGTTTTATGCGGTTTAAACAGGTTTAAGCCGGTTCAATCCGGTTTTATCCGGTTTTAAAACCGGTTTAATCCTGTTTAAACCGGTTTAAGCCTGGTTCAATCCGGTTTTATCCAGTTTAAACCGGTTCTATCCGGTTCTATCCGGTTTGAAACCAGTTTATACCGTTTCAAATCCGGTTTTATCCGGTTTAAACTGGTTCAATCTGGTTTTATCCGGTTTAAACCATTTCAATCCGGTTTTAATCCGGTTTAAACCGTTTCATTCCGGTTTTATCCGGTTAAAACCGGTTTGAAATGCTTCAATCCTGTTTTTTTCCGGTTTAAACTGGTTCAGTCCGGTTTTATCCTGTTTAAACCAGTTCATTCCGGTTTTATCCGGTTTAAACCGGTTCAATCCGGTTTTATCCGGTTTAAACCAGTTCACTCTGGTTTTATCCGTTGTAAACCTGTTTGAACCGGTTCAATCCGGTTTTATCCGGTTTAAACCTGTTTAAGCTGGTTCAATCCGGTTTTATCCAGTTTAAAACGGTTCTATCCAGTTCTATCCAGTTGAAACCGGTTTATACCAGTTCAATCTCAATCCGGTTTTATCCAGTTAAAACCGGTTCAATCCGGTTTTATCCGGTTTAAACCTGTTCTATCCGGTTTAAACCCGTTTAAGCCAGTTCAATCCGGTTTTATCCAGTTTAAACCGGTCGTATCCGGTTTAAACCAGTTAGGCCGGTTCATTCCGGTTTTATCAGTTTTAAACCGGTTTAAAATGCTTCAATCCGTTTATATCCGGTTTCAACCGGTTTCAACCGGTTCAATCCGGTTTTATCCGGTTTAAACCAGTTCATACCGGTTTTATCCGGTTTAAACCGGTTTGAACCGGTTCAATCCGGTTTTATCTGGTTTAAACCGGTTTTATCCGGTTTAGACCAGTTCATTCCGGTTCTATCCGGTTGAAACCGGTTTGAACCGGTTCAATCCGGTTTTATCTGGTTTAAACCGGTTTTATCCGGTTTAGACCAGTTCATTCCGGTTCTATCCGGTTGAAACCGGTTTGAACCGGTTCAATCCGGTTTTATCTGGTTTAAACCGGTTTTATCCGGTTTAGACCAGTTCATTCCGTTTCTATCCGGTTTAAACCGGCTCTATCCAGTTTAAACAGGTTTAAGCCGGTTCAATCCGGTTTTATCCAGTTTAAACCGGTTCAATCCGTTTTTTCCGGTTTAAACCGGTTTAAACCAGTTCATTCCGGTTTTATCCGGCTTAAACCGGTTCAATATGGTATTATCCGGTTTAAACTGGTTCAATTTGGTTTTATTCCGTTTAAACTGGTTTTATCCGGTTTAAACCGGTATAAACCAGTTCAATCCGGTTTTATCCTGTTTAAACCAGTCCTATCGGGTTTAAACAGGTTTAGGCCGGTTCATTCCGGTTTTATCAGTTTTAAACCGGTTTAAACTGCTTCAATCCGTTTATATCCGGTTTAAACCGGTTACAACCGGTTCAATCCGGTTTTCTCCGGTTTTAACCGGCTTTAACCGGTTCAATCTGCTTTTATCCAGTTTAAACCGGTTCTATCTGGTTCTATCCGGTTGAAACCGGTTTAAACCGGTTCAATCCGGTTTAATCCATTTTAAACCGGTTCAATCCGTTTTTTCCGGTTTAAACCGGTTTAAACCAGTTTATTCCGGTTTTATCCGGTTTAAGCCGGTTCAATCCGGTTTTCTCCAGTTTAAACCGGTTCTATCCGGTTCTATCCGGTTGAAACCAGTTTAAACCGGTTCAATCCGGTTTTATCCTATTTAAACCGGTTTAAACTGGTTCAATCCGGTTTTATCCGGTTTAAACCGGTTCTATCCGGTTTAAACCGGTTTAAACCGGTTCAATCCGGTTTTATTCGGTTTAAACCGGTTCAATCGGTTTTTATCTGGTTTAAACCGGATTAAACCGGTTCTATCCGGTTTTATCCAGTTTAAACCGGTTCAATCCGTTTTTTCCGGTTTAACCCGGTTTAAACCAGTTCATTCCGGTTTTATCCGGTTTAAGCCGGTTCAATCCGGTTTAAACCGTTTCAATCTGGTTTTATCCGGTTTGAACCGGTTTAAACCGCTTCAATCCGGTTTTATCCGGTTTAAACTGGTTCTATACAGTTCTATCTGGTTGAAAACGGTTTTAAACCGGTTCAATCCGGTTTTATCCGCTTTAAACCAGTTCAATCCAGTTTTATCCGGTTTAAACCGGTTTAAACCGGTTCAATCCGGTTTTATCCGGTTTAAACCGGTTTAAGCTGGTTCAATCCGGTTTTATCCAGTTTAAACCGGTTCTATCCGGTTCTATCTGGTTGAAACCGGTTTAAACCAGTTCAATCCGGTTTTCTCAGGTTAAAACCGGTTCAATCTGGTTTTATCCGGTTTAAACCGGTTTAAACTGGTTCAATCGGTTTTATCCAGTTTAAACCAGTTCTATCCAGTTTAAACCAGTTTAATCCAGTTCAATCCGGTTTTATCCAGTTTAAACCGGTCCTATCGAGTTTAAACAGGTTTAGGCTGGTTCATTCCGGTTTAATCAGTTTTAAACCAGTTTAAACTGCTTCAATCCGTTTATATTCGGTTTAAACTGGTTACAACCGGTTCAATCCGGTTTTCTCCGTTTAAACCGGTTTAAGCCGGTTCCACCCGGTTTTCTCCGGTTTTAACCGGCTTTAACCGGTTCAATCCGCTTTTATCCAGTTTAAACCGGTTCTATCTTGTTCTATCCGGTTGAAACCGGTTTAAACCGGTTCAATCCGTTTTTTCCGGTTTAAACCGGTTTCAACCAGTTCATTCCGGTTTTATCCGGTTTAAGCCGGATCAATCCGGTTTAAACCGTTTCAATCTGATTTTATCTGGTTTAAACCGGTTTATACCGCTTCAATCCGGTTTTATCCGGTTTAAACCGGTTCTATCCAGTTCTATCCGGTTGAAACCGGTTTAAACCGGTTCAATCCGGTTTTATCCGGTTTAAACCAGTTCAATCCGTTTTTATCCGGTTTAAACCGGTTTAAACCGGTTCAATCCGGTTTTATCCGGTTTAAACCGGTTCTATCCGGTTCTATCCGGTTTGAACCGGTTCAATCCGGTTTTATCCGGTTTAAACCGGTTTAAGCCGGTTCAATCCGGTTTTATCCAGTTTAAACCGGTTCTATCCGGTTCTATCCGGTTGAAACCAGTTTAAACCGGTTCAATCCGGTTTTATCCGGTTTAAACCGGTTCAATCCGATTTTATCCGGTTTAAACCGGTTCATTCCGGTTTTATCCAGTTAAAACCGGTTTGAAACGTTTCAATCCGGTTTTATCCGGTTTAAAACGGTTCATTCCGGTTTTATCCGTTTAAAACCGGTTTGAAACGGTTCAATCCGGTTTTATCCGGTTTAAACCGGTTCGATCCGTTTTTATCCGGTTTAAACCAGTTCACTCCGGTTTTATCCGGTTTAAACCGGTTTGAACCGGTTCAATCCGGTTTTATCTGGTTTAAACCGGTTCAATCTGGTTTTATCCTGTTGAAACCGGTTTTATCCGGTTTAGACCGGTTTAAACCAGTTCAATCCGGTTTTAATCGGCTTAAACTGGTTCAATCTGGTTTTATCCGGTTTAAACCGCTTTAAAACGGTTTAATCCGGTTTTATCCGGTTTAAACCAGTTTGAACCAGTTCAATCCGGTTTTATCCGGTTTAAACCGGTTTAAACCGGTTCAATCCGGTTTTATCTGGTTTAAACCGGTTCTATCCGGTTCTATCCAGTTTAAACCAGTTTAATCCAGTTCAATCCGGTTTTATCCAGATTAAACCGGTCCTATCGGGTTTAAACAGGTTTAGGCCGGTTCATTCCGGTTTTATCAGTTTTAAACCAGTTTAAACTGCTTCAATCCGTTTATATCCGGTTTAAACCGGTTACAGCCGGTTCAATCCGGTTTTCTCTGGTTTAAACCGGTTTAAGCCGGTTCCACCCGGTTTTCTCCGGTTTTAACCGGCTTTAACCGGTTCAATCCGCTTTTATCCAGTTTAAACCGGTTCTATCTGGTTCTATCCGGTTGAAACCGGTTTAAACCGGTTCAATCGGTTTTATCCAGTTTAAACCGGTTCAATCCGTTTTTTCCGGTTTAAACAGGTTTAAACCAGTTCATTCCGGTTTTATCCGGTTTAAACCGGTTCAATCTGGTTTAAACCGTTTCAATCTGGTTTTATCTGGTTTGAACCGGTTTAAACCGCTTCAATCCGGTTTTATCCAGTTTAAACCGGTTCTATCCGGTTCTATCCGGTTGAAACCGGTTTAAACCGGTTCAATCTGGTTTTATCCAGTTTAAACCGGTTTTACCCGATTCAGTCCGGTTTATCCAGTATAAACTGGTTTAATCCGGTTCAATCCGGTTTTATCCGCTTTAAACCGGTTTAAACCGGTTCAATCCGTTTTTATCTGGTTTAAACCGGATTAAACCGGTTCTATCCGGTTTTATCCATTTTAAACCGGTTCAGTCCGTTTTTTCCGGTTTAAACCGGTTTCAACCAGTTCATTCCGGTTTTATCCGGTTTAAGCCGGATCAATCCGGTTTAAACCGTTTCAATCTGATTTTATCCGGTTTTAACCGGTTTAAACCGCTTCAATCCGGTTTTATCCGGTTTAAACCGGTTTTATCCGGTTTAGACCAGTTTAAACCTGATCAATCCGGTTTTAATCAGCTTAAACCTGTTCAATCTGGTTTTATCCAGTTTAAACCGCTTTAAAACGGTTTTATGCGGTTTTATCCGGTTTAAACCAGTTTGAACCGGTTCAATCCGGTTTTATCCGGTTTAAACCGGTTTAAGCTGGTTCATTCCGGTTTTATCCAGTTTAAACCGGTTCTATCCGGTTCTATCTGGTTGAAACCGGTTTAAACCAGTTCAATCCGGTTTTCTCAGGTTAAAACCGGTTCAATCTGGTTTTATCCGGTTTAAACCGGTTTAAACTGGTTCAATCGGTTTTATCCAGTTTAAACCAGTTCTATCCAGTTTAAACCAGTTTAATCCAGTTCAATCCGGTTTTATCCGGTTTAAACCGGTCCTATCGAGTTTAAACAGGTTTAGGCTGGTTCATTCCGGTTTTATCAGTTTTAAACCAGTTTAAACTGCTTCAATCCGTTTATATTCGGTTTAAACCGGTTACAACCGGTTCTATCCGGTTTTCTCCGGTTTAAACCGGTTTAAGCCGGTTCCACCCGGTTTTCTCCGGTTTTAACCGGCTTTAACCGTTTCAATCCGGTTTTATCCAGTTTAAACCGGTTTTATCCGTTTTAAACCGGTTTAATCCAGTTCAATCCGGTTTTATCCGGTTTAAACCGTTTCTATCCGGTTTAAACCGTTTCTATCCGGTTTAAACCGTTTCTATCCATTTTAAACCAGTTTAAACCAGTTCATTCCGGTTTTATCAGGTTTAAACCGGTTTGAACCGGTTCAATACGGTTTAAACCAGTTTAAGCCGGTTCAATCCGGTTTTATCCGGTTTAAACCGGTTCAATCTGATTTTATGTGGTTTAAAACAGTTTGAACCGGTTCAATCCGGTTTAATCCGGTTTAAACCGGTTTCAGCCAGTTCAATCCAGTTTTATCCGGTTTAAACCGGTTCTATCCTGTTCTATCCGGTTGAAACCAGTTTAAACCGGTTCAATCCGGTTTTATCCGGTTTAAACCAGTTCAATCCTGTTTTATCCGGTTTAAACCGGTTCTATCCGGTCCTATACAGTTGAAACTGGTTTAAACCGGTTCAATCCGGTTTTATCCGGTTTAAACCGGTTCAGTCTGGTTTTATCCGGTTTAAACCGGTTTAAAACGGTTCAATCCGGTTTTATCCGGTTTAAACCGGTTCTATGCTGTTTATACCAGTTTAAGCCTGTTCAATCGGGTTTTATCCGGTTTAGACCTGTTTAAGCCGGTTCATTCCGGTTTTATCCAGTTTAAACCGGTTCTATCCGGTTCTACCCGGTTGAAACCAGTTTAAACCGGTTCAATCCGGTTTTATCCAGTTTAAACCTGTTTGAACCGGTTCAATCCGGTTTTATCCGGTTTAAACCGGTTTAAGCCGGCTCAATCCGGTTTTATCCAGTTTAAACCGGTTCAATCTGGTTTTATCCGGTTTAAACCAGTTTAAGCCGGTTCAATCTGCTTTTATCCAGTTTAAACCGGTTCTATCCGGTTCTATCCGGTTGAAACCAGTTTAAACTGGTTCAATCCAGTTTTATCCGGTTTAAACCGGTTTAAGCTGGTTCAATCCGGTTTTATCCGGTTTAAACCGGTTCAATCTTGTTTTATCCGGTTTAAACCGGTTGAAACCAGTTCAATCCGGTTTTATCTGGTTTAGACCAGTTCAAACCGGTTCAATCCGGTTTTATCCAGTTTAAACCGGTTCAGTCTGGTTTTATCCGGTTTCAACCGGTTTAAACCGGTTCAATCCGGTTTTATCCGTTTGAAACCGGTTCTATGCTGTTTATACCAGTTTAAGCCTGTTCAATCGGGTTTTATCCGGTTTAGACCTGTTTAAGCCAGTTCATTCCAGTTTTATCCAGTTTAAACCGGTTTAAACCCTTTCAATCCGTTTTTATCCGGTTTCAACCGGTTTACACCGGTTCAATCCGGTTTTATCCGGTTAAAACCGTTTCTCTCCACTTCTATCCGTTTTAAACCGGTTTAAACCAGTTCATTCCGGTTTTATCCGGTTTAAACCGGTTTGAACCGGTTCAATCCGGTTTTATCCGGTTTAAACCGGTTTAAGCCGGTTCAATCCGGTTTTATCCGGTTTAAACCGGTTTAATCCTGTTTAAACCGGTTTAAGCTGCTTCAATCCGGTTTTATCCAGTTTAAACCGGTTCTATCCGGTTCTATCCGGTTGAAACCAGTTTATACCGGTTCAATCCGGTTTTATCCGGTTTAAACCGGTTCAATCTGGTTTTATCCGGTTTAAACCATTTCAATCCGGTTTTATCCGGTTTAAACCGGTTCATTCCGGTTTTATCCGGTTAAAACCGGTTTGAAATGCTTCAATCCTGTTTTTTCCGGTTTAAACTGGTTCAGTCCGGTTTTATCCTGTTTAAACCAGTTCATTCCGGTTTTATCCGGTTTAAAACCGGTTCAATCCGGTTTTATCCGGTTTAAACCAGTTCACTCTGGTTTTATCCGTTTTAAACCGGTTTGAACCGGTTCAATCCGGTTTTATCCGGTTTAAACCTGTTTAAGCTGGTTCAATCCGGTTTTATCCAGTTTAAAACGGTTCTATCCGGTTCTATCCAGTTGAAACCGGTTTAAACCAGTTCAATCCGGTTTTATCCAGTTAAAACCGGTTCAATCCGGTTTTATCCGGTTTAAACCTGTTCTATCCGGTTTAAACCCGTTTAAGCCAGTTCAATCCGGTTTTATCCAGTTTAAACCGGTCGTATCCGGTTTAAACCGGTTTAGGCCGGTTCATTCCGGTTTTATCAGTTTTAAACCGGTTTAAAATGCTTCAATCCGTTTATATCCGGTTTCAACCGGTTTCAACCGGTTCAATCCGGTTTTATCCGGTTTAAACCAGTTCATTCCGGTTTTATCCGGTTTAAACCGGTTTGAACCGGTTCAATCCGGTTTTATCTGGTTTAAACCGGTTTTATCCGGTTTAGACCAGTTCATTCCGGTTCTATCCGGTTGAAACCGGTTTGAACCGGTTCAATCCGGTTTTATCTGGTTTAAACCGGTTTTATCCGGTTTAGACCAGTTCATTCCGGTTCTATCCGGTTGAAACCGGTTTGAGCCGGTTCATGCCGGTTTTATCCGGTTTAAACTGGATACCGGTTTAAACCGGCTCTATCCAGTTTAAACAGGTTTAAGCCGGTTCAATCCGGTTTTATCCAGTTTAAACCGGTTCAATCCGTTTTTTCCGGTTTAAACCGGTTTAAACCAGTTCATTCCGGTTTTATCCGGCTTAAACCGGTTCAATATGGTATTATCCGGTTTAAACTGGTTCAATTTGGTTTTATTCCGTTTAAACCGGTTTTATCCGGTTTAAACCGGTATAAACCAGTTCAATCCGGTTTTATCCTGTTTAAACCAGTCCTATCGGGTTTAAACAGGTTTAGGCCGGTTCATTCCGGTTTTATCAGTTTTAAACCGGTTTAAACTGCTTCAATCCGTTTATATCCGGTTTAAACCGGTTACAAACGGTTCAATCCGGTTTTGTCCGGTTTAAACCGGTTTAAGCCGGTTCCATCCGGTTTTCTCCGGTTTTAACCGGCTTTAACCGGTTCAATCTGCTTTTATCCAGTTTAAACCGGTTCTATCTGGTTCTATCCGGTTGAAACCGGTTTAAACTGGTTCAATCCGGTTTTATCCATTTTAAACCGGATCAATCCGTTTTTTCCGGTTTAAACCGGTTTAAACCAGTTTATTCCGGTTTTATCCGGTTTAA
The DNA here is from genome assembly GCF_027409185.1 of Cynocephalus volans. NCBI lineage: Eukaryota > Metazoa > Chordata > Mammalia > Dermoptera > Cynocephalidae > Cynocephalus > Cynocephalus volans. The sequence goes on from NW_026902455.1 coordinate 169,463, forward strand.
GCCGGTTCAATCCGGTTTTATCCAGTTTAAACCGGTTCGATCCGGTTCTATCCGGTTGAAACCAGTTTAAACCGGTTCAATCCGGTTTTATCCGGTTTAAACCGGTTTTATCCGGTTTAGACCAGTTTAAACCAGTTCAATCCGGTTTTAATCAGCTTAAACCGGTTCAATCTGGTTTTATCCAGTTTAAACCGCTTTAAAACGGTTTTATCCGGTTTTATCCAGTTTAAACCAGTTTGAACCGGTTCAATCCGGTTTTATCCGGTTTAAACCGGTTCAATCCGGTTTAAACCGGTTTAAGCCGGATCAATCCGGTTTTATCCAGTTTAAACTGGTTCTATCCGGTTCTATCTGGTTGAAACCATTTTAAACCAGTTCAATCCGGTTTTATCCGGTTTAAACCAGTTCACTCCGGTTTTATCCGGTTTAAACTGGTTTGTACCGGCTCAATCCAGTTTTATCCGGTTTAAACCGGTTTAAGCTGGTTCAATCCGGTTTTATCCAGTTTAAACCGGTTCTATCCGGTTCTATCTGGTGGAAACCGGTTTAAACCAGTTCAATCCGGTTTTCTCAGGTTAAAACCGGTTCAATCTGGTTTTATCCGGTTTAAACCGGTTTAAACCGGTTCAATCGGTTTTATCCAGTTTAAACCAGTTCTATCCGGTTTAAACCAGTTTAATCCAGTTCAATCCGGTTTTCTCCGGTTTAAACCGGTTTAAGCCGGTTCCACCCGGTTTTCTCCGGTTTTAACCAGCTTTAACCGGTTCAATCCGCTTTTATCCAGTTTAAACCGGTTCTATCTGGTTCTATCCGGTTGAAACCGGTATAAACCGGTTCAATCCGGTTTTATACGGTTTAAACCGGTTCATTCCGGTTTCATCTGGTTTGAACCGGTTTAAACCGGTTCTATCCGTTTTTATCCGGTTTAAACTGGTACAATCTGGTTTTATCCGGTTTAAACCGGTTTAAACCGGTTCAATCGGTTTTATCCGGTTTAAACCAGTTCATTCCGGTTTTATCCGGTTTAAACCGGTTTGAACCGGTTCAATCCGGTTTTATCTGGTTTAAACCGGTTTTATCCGGTTTAGACCAGTTCATTCCGGTTCTATCCGGTTGAAACCGGTTTGAACCGGTTCAATCCGGTTTTATCTGGTTTAAACCGGTTTTATCCGGTTTAGACCAGTTCATTCCGGTTCTATCCGCTTTAAACCAGTTCAATCCAGTTTTATCCGGTTTAAACCGGTTTAAAACCGGTTCAATCCGGTTTTATCCGGTTTAAACCGGTTTAAGCTGGTTCAATCCGGTTTTATCCAGTTTAAACCGGTTCTATCCGGTTCTATCTGGTTGAAACCGGTTTAAACCAGTTCAATCCGGTTTTCTCAGGTTAAAACCGGTTCAATCTGGTTTTATCCGGTTTAAACCGGTTTAAACTGGTTCAATCGGTTTTATCCAGTTTAAACCAGTTCTATCCAGTTTAAACCAGTTTAATCCAGTTCAATCCGGTTTTATCCAGTTTAAACCGGTCCTATCGAGTTTAAACAGGTTTAGGCTGGTTCATTCCGGTTTAATCAGTTTTAAACCAGTTTAAACTGCTTCAATCCGTTTATATTCGGTTTAAAACCGGTTACAGCCGGTTCAATCCGGTTTTCTCCGGTTTAAACCGGTTTAAGCCGGTTCCACCCGGTTTTCTCCGGTTTTAACCGGCTTTAACCGGTTCAATCCGCTTTTATCCAGTTTAAACCGGTTCTATCTGGTTCTATCCGGTTGAAACCGGTTTAAACCGGTTCAATCGGTTTTATCCAGTTTAAACCGGTTCAATCCGTTTTTTCCGGTTTAAACAGGTTTAAACCAGTTCATTCCGGTTTTATCCGGTTTAAACCGGTTCAATCTGGTTTAAACCGTTTCAATCTGGTTTTATCTGGTTTGAACCGGTTTAAACCGCTTCAATCCGGTTTTATCCAGTTTAAACCGGTTCTATCCGGTTCTATCTGGTTGAAACCGGTTTAAACCGGTTCAATCTGGTTTTATCCAGTTTAAACCGGTTTTACCCGATTCAGTCCGGTTTATCCAGTATAAACTGGTTTAATCCGGTTCAATCCGGTTTTATCCGCTTTAAACCGGTTTAAACCGGTTCAATCCGTTTTTATCTGGTTTAAACCGGATTAAACCGGTTCTATCCGGTTTTATCCATTTTAAACCGGTTCAGTCCGTTTTTTCCGGTTTAAACCGGTTTCAACCAGTTCATTCCGGTTTTATCCGGTTTAAGCCGGATCAATCCGGTTTAAACCGTTTCAATCTGATTTTATCCGGTTTTAACCGGTTTAAACCGCTTCAATCCGGTTTTATCCGGTTTAAACCGGTTTTATCCGGTTTAGACCAGTTTAAACCTGATCAATCCGGTTTTAATCAGCTTAAACCTGTTCAATCTGGTTTTATCCAGTTTAAACCGCTTTAAAACGGTTTTATGCGGTTTTATCCGGTTTAAACCAGTTTGAACCGGTTCAATCTGGTTTTATCCGGTTTAAACCGGTTTAAACCAGTTCAATCGGTTTTATCCAGTTTAAACCAGTTCTATCCAGTTTAAACCAGTTTAATCCAGTTCAATCCGGTTTTATCCAGTTTAAACCGGTCCTATCGAGTTTAAACAGGTTTAGGCTGGTTCATTCCGGTTTAATCAGTTTTAAACCAGTTTAAACTGCTTCAATCCGTTTATATTCGGTTTAAACCGGTTACAACCGGTTCAATCCGGTTTTCTCCGGTTTAAACCGGTTTAAGCCGGTTCCACCCGGTTTTCTCTGGTTTTAACCGGCTTTAACCGGTTCAATCCGCTTTTATCCAGTTTAAACCGGTTCTATCTTGTTCTATCCGTTGAAACCGGTTTAAACCGGTTCAATCCGTTTTTTCCGGTTTAAACCGGTTTCAACCAGTTCATTCCGGTTTTATCCGGTTTAAGCCGGATCAATCCGGTTTAAACCGTTTCAATCTGATTTTATCCGGTTTAAACCGGTTTAAACCGCGTCAATCCGGTTTTATCCGGTTTAAACCGGTTCTATCCAGTTCTATCCGGTTGAAACCGGTTTTAAACCGGTTCAATCCGGTTTTATCCGGTTTAAACCAGTTCAATCCGGTTTTATCCGGTTTAAACCGGTTTAAACCGGTTCAATCCGGTTTTATCCGGTTTAAACCGGTTTAAACCGGTTCAATCCGGTTTTATCCGGTTTAAACCGGTTCTATCCAGTTCTATCCGGTTTGAACCGATTCAATCCGGTTTTATCCGGTTTAAACCGGTTTAAGCCGGTTCAATCCGGTTTTATCCAGTTTAAACCGGTTCTATCCGGTTCTATCCGGTTGAAACCAGTTTAAACCGGTTCAATCCGGTTTTATCCGGTTTAAACCGGTTCAATCCGATTTTATCCGGTTTAAACCGGTTCATTCCGGTTTTATCCGGTTAAAACCGGTTTGAAACGTTTCAATCCGGTTTTATCCGGTTTAAAACGGTTCATTCCGGTTTTATCCGTTTAAAACCGGTTTGAAACGGTTCAATCCGGTTTTATCCGGTTTAAACCGGTTCGATCCGTTTTTATCCGGTTTAAACCAGTTCACTCCGGTTTTATCCGATTTAAACCGGTTTGAACCGGTTCAATCCGGTTTTATCTGGTTTAAACCGGTTCAATCTGGTTTTATCCTGTTGAAACCGGTTTTATCCGGTTTAGACCGGTTTAAACCAGTTCAATCCGGTTTTAATCGGCTTGAACTGGTTCAATCTGGTTTTATCCGGTTTAAACCGCTTTAAAACGGTTTAATCCGGTTTTATCCGGTTTAAACCAGTTTGAACCAGTTCAATCCGGTTTTATCCGGTTTAAACCGGTTTAAACCGGTTCAATCTGGTTTTATCTCGTTTAGACCGGTTCTATCCAGTTCTATCCTTTTTAAATCGGATTAAACTCTTTCTGTCCTGTTCTATCCTGTTTTAACTGGATTAAACCAGTTCAATCCGGTTTTATCTGGTTTAAACCGGTTCTATCCGGTTCTATCCAGTTTAAACCAGTTTAATCCAGTTCAATCCGGTTTTATCCAGATTAAACCGGTCCTATCGGGTTTAAACAGGTTTAGGCCGGTTCATTCCGGTTTTATCAGTTTTAAACCAGTTTAAACTGCTTCAATCCGTTTATATCCGGTTTAAACCGGTTACAGCCGGTTCAATCCGGTTTTCTCTGGTTTAAACCGGTTTAAGCCGGTTCCACCCGGTTTTCTCCGGTTTTAACCGGCTTTAACCGGTTCAATCCGCTTTTATCCAGTTTAAACCGGTTCTATCTGGTTCTATCCGGTTGAAACCGGTTTAAACCGGTTCAATCGGTTTTATCCAGTTTAACCGGTTCAATCCGTTTTTTCCGGTTTAAACAGGTTTAAACCAGTTCATTCCGGTTTTATCCGGTTTAAACCGGTTCAATCTGGTTTAAACCGTTTCAATCTGGTTTTATCTGGTTTGAACCGGTTTAAACCGCTTCAATCCGGTTTTATCCAGTTTAAACCGGTTCTATCCGGTTCTATCCGGTTGAAACCGGTTTAAACCGGTTCAATCTGGTTTTATCCAGTTTAAACCGGTTTTACCCGATTCAGTCCGGTTTATCCAGTATAAACTGGTTTAATCCGGTTCAATCCGGTTTTATCCGCTTTAAACCGGTTTAAACCGGTTCAATCCGTTTTTATCTGGTTTAAACCGGATTAAACCGGTTCTATCCGGTTTTATCCATTTTAAACCGGTTCAGTCCGTTTTTTCCGGTTTAAACCGGTTTCAACCAGTTCATTCCGGTTTTATCCGGTTTAAGCCGGATCAATCCGGTTTAAACCGTTTCAATCTGATTTTATCCGGTTTTAACCGGTTTAAACCGCTTCAATCCGGTTTTATCCGGTTTAAACCGGTTTTATCCGGTTTAGACCAGTTTAAACCTGATCAATCCGGTTTTAATCAGCTTAAACCTGTTCAATCTGGTTTTATCCAGTTTAAACCGCTTTAAAACGGTTTTATGCGGTTTTATCCGGTTTAAACCAGTTTGAACCGGTTCAATCCGGTTTTTATCCGGTTTAAACCGGTTTAAGCTGGTTCATTCCGGTTTTATCCAGTTTAAACCGGTTCTATCCGGTTCTATCTGGTTGAAACCGGTTTAAACCAGTTCAATCCGGTTTTCTCAGGTTAAAACCGGTTCAATCTGGTTTTATCCGGTTTAAACCGGTTTAAACTGGTTCAATCGGTTTTATCCAGTTTAAACCAGTTCTATCCAGTTTAAACCAGTTTAATCCAGTTCAATCCGGTTTTATCCGGTTTAAACCGGTCCTATCGAGTTTAAACAGGTTTAGGCTGGTTCATTCCGGTTTTATCAGTTTTAAACCAGTTTAAACTGCTTCAATCCGTTTATATTCGGTTTAAACCGGTTACAACCGGTTCTATCCGGTTTTCTCCGTTTAAACCGGTTTAAGCCGGTTCCACCCGGTTTTCTCCGGTTTTAACCGGCTTTAACCGTTTCAATCCGGTTTTATCCAGTTTAAACCGGTTTTATCCGTTTTAAACCGGTTTAATCCAGTTCAATCCGGTTTTATCCGGTTTAAACCGTTTCTATCGGTTTAAACCGTTTCTATCCGTTTAAACCGTTTCTATCCATTTTAAACCAGTTTAAACCAGTTCATTCCGGTTTTATCAGGTTTAAACCGGTTTGAACCGGTTCAATACGGTTTAAACCAGTTTAAGCCGGTTCAATCCGGTTTTATCCGGTTTAAACCGGTTCAATCTGATTTTATGTGGTTTAAAACAGTTTGAACCGGTTCAATCCGGTTTAATCCGGTTTAAACCGGTTTCAGCCAGTTCAATCCAGTTTTATCCGGTTTAAACCGGTTCTATCCTGTTCTATCCGGTTGAAACCAGTTTAAACCGGTTCAATCCGGTTTTATCCGGTTTAAACCAGTTCAATCCTGTTTTATCCGGTTTAAACCGGTTCTATCCGGTCCTATACAGTTGAAACTGGTTTAAACCGGTTCAATCCGGTTTTATCCGGTTTAAACCGGTTCAGTCTGGTTTTATCCGGTTTAAACCGGTTTAAAACGGTTCAATCCGGTTTTATCCGGTTTAAACCGGTTCTATGCTGTTTATACCAGTTTAAGCCTGTTCAATCGGGTTTTATCCGGTTTAGACCTGTTTAAGCCGGTTCATTCCGGTTTTATCCAGTTTAAACCGGTTCTATCCGGTTCTACCCGGTTGAAACCAGTTTAAACCGGTTCAATCCGGTTTTATCCAGTTTAAACCTGTTTGAACCGGTTCAATCCGGTTTTATCCGGTTTAAACCGGTTTAAGCCGGCTCAATCCGGTTTTATCCAGTTTAAACCGGTTCAATCTGGTTTTATCCGGTTTAAACCAGTTTAAGCCGGTTCAATCTGCTTTTATCCAGTTTAAACCGGTTCTATCCGGTTCTATCCGGTTGAAACCAGTTTAAACTGGTTCAATCCAGTTTTATCCGGTTTAAACCGGTTTAAGCTGGTTCAATCCGGTTTTATCCGGTTTAAACCGGTTCAATCTTGTTTTATCCGGTTTAAACCGGTTGAAACCAGTTCAATCCGGTTTTATCTGGTTTAGACCAGTTCAAACCGGTTCAATCCGGTTTTATCCAGTTTAAACCGGTTCAGTCTGGTTTTATCCGGTTTCAACCGGTTTAAACCGGTTCAATCCGGTTTTATCCGTTTGAAACCGGTTCTATGCTGTTTATACCAGTTTAAGCCTGTTCAATCGGGTTTTATCCGGTTTAGACCTGTTTAAGCCAGTTCATTCCAGTTTTATCCAGTTTAAACCGGTTTAAACCCTTTCAATCCGTTTTTATCCGGTTTCAACCGGTTTACACCGGTTCAATCCGGTTTTATCCGGTTAAAACCGTTTCTCTCCACTTCTATCCGTTTTAAACCGGTTTAAACCAGTTCATTCCGGTTTTATCCGGTTTAAACCGGTTTGAACCGGTTCAATCCGGTTTTATCCGGTTTAAACCGGTTTAAGCCGGTTCAATCCGGTTTTATCCGGTTTAAACCGGTTTAATCCTGTTTAAACCGGTTTAAGCTGCTTCAATCCGGTTTTATCCAGTTTAAACCGGTTCTATCCGGTTCTATCCGGTTGAAACCAGTTTATACCGGTTCAATCCGGTTTTATCCGGTTTAAACCGGTTCAATCTGGTTTTATCCGGTTTAAACCATTTCAATCCGGTTTTATCCGGTTTAAACCGGTTCATTCCGGTTTTATCCGGTTAAAACCGGTTTGAAATGCTTCAATCCTGTTTTTTCCGGTTTAAACTGGTTCAGTCCGGTTTTATCCTGTTTAAACCAGTTC